>NC_081222.1:5092612-5331184 GCF_902713425.1 Acipenser ruthenus
ATTAATGATTTAGATTCTGGTATAGTAAGCAAACTCGTTAAATTTGCAGACAACACAAAAATAGGAGGAGTGGCAAACACTGTTGCAGCAGCAAAGGTCATTCAAAATGATCTAGACAGCATCCAGAACTGGGCAGACGCATGGCAAATTACATTTAATAGAGAAAAGTGTAAAGTACTGCAGGCAGGCAATAAAAATGTGCATTATAAATATCGTATGGGAGATACTGAAATTGAAGAAGGGAACTATGAAAAAGACCTAGGAGTTTATGTTGACTCAGAAACGTCTTCATCTAGACAATGTGAGGAAGCTATAAAAAAAGGCCAACAAGATGCTCGGATATATTGTGAGAAGTGTTGAATTTAAATCTAGGGAAGTAATGTTAAAACTTTACAATGGATTAGTAAGACCTCACCTAGAATATTGTGTTCAATTCTGGTCACCTCGTTACAAAAAGGATATTGCTGCTCTAGAAAGAGTGCAAAGAAAAGCAACTAGAATTATCCCGGGTTTAAAAGGCATGTTGTATGCAGACAGGCTGAAAGAATTGAATCTATTCAGTCTTGAACAAAGAAGACTAAGCAGTGATCTGATTCAAACATTCTAAATCCTAAAAGGTATAGACAATGTTGACCCAGGGGACTTTTTTGACCTGAAAAAAGAAACAAGGACCAGGGGTCACAAATGGAGATTAGATAAAGGGGCATTCAGAACAGAAAATAGGAGGCACTTTTTTACACAGAATTGTGAGGGTCTGGAACAACTCCCCAGTAATGTTGTTGAAGCTGACACCCTGGGATCATTCAAGAAGCTGCTTGATGAGATTCTGGGATCAATAAGCTACTAACAACCAAACGAGCTGAATGGGCTGAATGACCTCCTCTCGTTTGTAAACTTTCTTATGTTCTTGTGTTTGTTGGAATTAATTTCATCAACATAACAGGCTCTCTGTATTTATTGGTTGTTGTTTTATGAATGTGTATGAAATCGCCTTGGTGCCCTTGGGTTGGATTTATGTTTTGCCTTTCTGCCCCCTAGAACTGCCTTGGTGCCCGAGTCTCCATGCCCAACGAAGGCAACATTGCCTTGCCCTTCATGACCTTAACTTCATGCCCTGAAGTAACAATAATAAAATTGGAATTATTGTTTTGTATCATTTTCTCTGAACCAAATAACATATTTGTATTTTTTCCATTTAAAATCATTCCATTTTTAAAAAACCATGAAGTTCAAGAAAATCATTCTGTAGTGTCTCAGTTAAAAAATGGACATTGTCAGAGCTGTAATAAACCACCGTGTCACCCGCATACATGTGTGCAGAACGTATTCTGCAGACAGCAGGCATTCATTAATAAAAATAGAAAATAAGAGGTCCAAGAATTGACCCCTGAGGGACACCTAAGGATGCAGGCATAAAATCAGATTTCTTTCTGTCAAAGACAACAGCTTGGGAACATTCTAATAAATATTTAAACCTCAAAAGTGTGGTATCCGTAATTCCAAGACTTAAACATAAAATACTTTTTTAATAAGTTAACTAAATTAAAGGCCTTAGAGAAGTCAATGAAGTTGGCAACAGTTATTTTCTTTCTCTATAGCCCAGTGTATATCATGTGTTAATTTCAGCAATGCTGTCATTGTCTAATGAGCTTTTCTAAAACCAGTTTGATAATTAGTTAATAATTATTTGTTGTTAAATAATCAGTCAGTTGAATTTGGACAATTCTTTCAATGATCTTTGATAGAACTGGTAACATCGCCACTTTCACCAGACATCAGTGACATATTAATTAACATAGTAAGTGGACTTTTCAGAGCGTAAGCAGCAAACTTAGCCTACACGCTAACAGCATACATCCAATCGAACAAATATTGTTGCTGCATGCTAAGCCAAAAATAATCTTCTCCGAAATCTTCCATATTCTAATATCTAATAAAATATTGAAACACAAAATGAAACATGACTAACATGTATAAAGAGGATCAGGAGGAGGAAGGCTGGAAACATTTTAATACTATCAGTATGTCTTCATGTCAATTAATTTGGTTTTAACTGATAAAACAGAGGGGTTTTATGCCTTAAAATTCTATCTTTTAATTATTCATTTTAAACAACACTGGCTTAAAACGTAAAAAGAGCAAAACATGTACAAAGGTTAGAAAACAAACAAAAAACACCCGTCTCAAGCAGGACTCATTACAATACCTAATGCCTTTCTAAACATCTATTCTAAACTCTCCACCCACAAAACCCAGTCTACTACTTGACCACCCTGACTCTCCTCCGGTTGCCCCTCCTGCCCTCTCCTCTTTCTCTCCTCTCTCCATTGCTGATGTTTCCGACTTACTGTTGAAATCAACAACTGCCATGTGCCCCCTGGACCCCTGGCCGACTAACCTTGTTCGTCTCTGTGTTTCTGATCTTGCTCCCTCCATTCCGCACACTCTCAACCTGTCCCTGGGCTCGGTTCCTGCTGCCCTTAAACTTGCCCGAGTTACGCCGGTACTCAAAAAACCCTCCCTCGACCCGGCTGACTTATCTAGTTTCCATCTCATCTCCAATCTCCCTTTTCTCTCCAAAACTCTTGAAAGGGCTGTAGCCAGTCAACTGATGAAACATCTCACGGATAACAATCTGCTTGAATCTCTACAGTCTGGTTTCCGGCCGCATCACAGTACTGAAACTGCTCTGCTCCGGATTGTGAATGATCTCCTGCTCAATGCTGATGCTGGTACTCCCTCTGTGCTTGTCCTCCTTGACCTAACAGCCGCTTTTGACAGCATAGATCACTGCCTTCAGAAGTACTGGGATCTGTGGAGCCTGTCTCTCCTGGATGTCCTCTTACCTATCCAGATGCATGCAGTCTGTTTTCTATGTCCCCCAAAGATCTGTTCTTGGGCCCCTTCTCTTCAATATCTACATGCGTCCCTTGGGTCACCTCATCCGCCAACACAGCCTCATGTTTCACTCCTATGCTGACGACACCCAGCTCTACTTAAAACTCGACCCCGGAAGCCCCTCTGCCATGGTGCGGCTCTCGGCGTGCATTCAAGACATCGAGGCCTGTATGTATGCCAATTTTCTTCAGCTGAACACTAGCAAATCTGAACTCCTTCTAGTAGGATCTAAAACTCAACTTAAGAATCTAAATATAGCTGCCCTGAACCTCGTAAACTGTCGCTGCTGCCTTCCCCCACAGTACGAAGCCTTGGTGTACTTCTTGACAGCAACCTCTCCAGAGTCTGTCCCTACCTTTCCCTCGCGGAGATACTTTGTCATGCATTCGTCTCCTCTCAACTTGACTACTGCAACCCTCTTTATGGTGGTCTCCCGGCACACACCATAAACTGACTGCAGCTAGTTCACCGAATGCCGCTGCCAGGATCCTTACCAGATGTAAAAAACGTGATCACATCACCCCCCCCGTCTTGCCCAGCTGCACTGGCTACCTGTAAAGTTCAGGATTACTTTCAAAACTCTCCTGCTCACCTACAATGCCCTTCATCACACAGGTCCCGAGTACCTCCTCACCCTGCTGACCCGCTATGTCCCTGCCCGCAAGCTGAGGTCCTCCGACTCTGGACTGCTTGTTATCCCCAAGCATAAGTGCACCACACAGAGCCATGAGCTTGTTTAGCTTCATGGCTCTGACTCTTTGGAACTCTCTCCCAGCTTTGGTGTGTGATGCTCCCACCGTCGCTCGCTTTAAATCAGCTCTCAAGACCCACCTGTTCTCTCTTGCTTTCCAAGCTCTTTAAGCGTGATATCTGTTATTAGCTGCTGTGTTGCTGCTAGTATTTCATGTATTATGCTACATTATGGATTAGGGAGTGGTTAACATGTAGAAAACAGAAAGTACTGATTAGAGGAGAAACCTCAAAATGGAGCGAGGTAACCAGTGGTGTACCACAGGGATCAGTATTAGGTCCTCTGCTAGTCCCTAATCTACATTAATGATTTAGATTCTGGTATAGTAAGCAAACTTGTTAAATATGCAGACGACACAAAACTGTGTTGCAAACACTGTTGCAGCAGCAAAGGTCATTCAAAATGATCTAGACGGCATTCAGAACTGGGCAGACACATAGCAAATGACATTTAATAGAGAAAAGTGTAAAGTATTGCATGCAGGCAATACAAATGGCATTATAAATATCATATGGGAGATACTGAAATTGAAGAAGGGAACTATGAAAAAGACCTAGGAGTTTATGTTGACTCAGAAATGTCTTCATCTAGACAATGTGGGGAAGCTATAAAAAAGGCCAACAAGATGCTTGGATATATTGTGAGAAGTGTTGAACTTAAATCAAAGGAAGTACAACCCCTGTGTCAAGAGACTGTTGCATGATCTTGGTTAGCGGTTTGTAAATAACTTCTTTCATTTCTTTGAGTACTATTGGGAGGATCTCATCTGGCCCAGGGGATTTGTTTATTTTAAGAGCTCCGAGTCCCTTTAACACTTCTGCCTCTTGTTATGCTAAAGTTATTTAAAATTGGATAGGAACAGGTCGACATGTGGGGCATGTTGTCCGTGTCCTCCTTTGTAAAAACCTGTGAAAAGTAATCATTTAATATATTTGCTATTTTTTTTTCTTCGTCTATGATTTTGCTATTTGTGTCTCTTAGACATTTAACCTCCTCTTTGAATGTTCTCTTGCTGTTATAATATTGGAAAAACATTTTGGAATTGGTTTTAGCCCCCTTAGCAATATTGATTTCTATCTCTCTCTTGGCCTTTCTAACTTCCTTTTTGACTTGTGTTTGCAGTTCCAAGTACTCTTTCTGTGTGCTTTGTTTTTGGTCCCTTTTAAACGCTCTGTAAAGTGCCTTTTTTCGCTGATTTTTTTTTAAAATTGATCTATTAAACCATTTTGGCCATTTTGTTTTAGATTTAGATTTGTCTACTTTTGGGATGTAATTGTTTTGTGCCTCTAGTACTACATTTTTAAAAAACAGCCATCCTTTTTCTGTGGATGTTTTCTCTATTTTACTCCAATCTACTTCTGTTAGTCTCTGTTTCATACCTTCATAGTTTGCTTTTCTAAAATTGTAAACCTTAGCTTTAGTCATTACTTTTGGGGTTTTAAAAAACACTTCAAATGAGACCATGTTGTGGTCTGTGTTTGCCAGTGGCTCTCTGACCTCTGGTTTAGTTATTCTGTGTTTGTTATTTGAAAAGACTAAATCAAGGCATGCCTCCCCTCTAGTCGGTGCCTTGACAAATTGCGTTAGGAAGCAGTCATTCATCATTTCCACCATTTCAATTTCGTCTGTCGTGCTCCCCACCGGGTTCTCCCATTTTATATGGGGGAAGTTGAAATCCCCCATTAGTATGGCTTCTCCTTTTTTACACGCATTTCGAATGTAATTGTATAACAGATTATTTTGCTTGGCGTCTGAATTTGACGGTCTATAGCATGCTCCTATTATTATGCCCTTTGAATTGTTGATTATTTTGAATAGTTGTAAAGCATTAAAATATATTTTAAACCAAAACTATGTAATACACAGTGTAGTAGTGTTAACATCACTGTTGCTAAACATTGTAACAATAACACGCATCAATATCTGTGGATATGACGCACATTGCATTGTGGGTAGCATATTACTTTGGGCTACAAACGTAGCGCTTTCTAAGTCACAGTCTGGTACGAGGCTTGCAAATGAGAATTTGTTCTCAAGGGTTTTACTCGGTTAAAGAAAAGGAATGATTGATTGATTCGTATTTCAGGTGAATGTTTAGTAATTACCAGGGATCCTAGTTTTCCGCAAAAGTAGGAAGTAGGGCTTCTGATTTTCGGTTTTAACCGATAAAACACGAAAAACACCCCCAATAAAAAAAAATTAAAAAAAAAACAGAAAAACTGTGGAAATGGTTAATCAATTCACGTTGACTTTACCCTTTACCCATTAAAAAATAAAACCTACTACAAAAATAATAATAAATACATTCCTGAGCAATGTCCCGCCTTCCTGACTTGCATCTGTCATTGATTCGTTCTGAAAACTTTAAACCCGCCCCAACTACTGAGTGACAGCACACTCGTACATTTCTGTATTGGAGACTCCGCTTGCGAGATTTAAAACGAGATTACAAATCAGGATGGAGGCTTGTTAGCGGGATTTCAAACGGGTATTACAGTTAAGATACGAAGGATTTAAAACAGAATTGACACAAAAACCCAGGAAGAATGTTCCCGTGCCCGTAGGGATTTCGTTGTGGACGACAGCAAAGGAAAGAAGGTACAATTTAAGTGTGCATTTTAAAATGTTTGGAATGATACTCCGTTAAATGTTCACAATGTTGTATTATTAAAGTACTATTCATATGGTAAATTGTGTAAGTCGTGTTCAATATACCCACTTTACGTTATATCATATTTATTATATTGCTTAAAAATGTGCAGAGTAAAATACTTCTGGCCCCGACTACTCCTATTTTTTATTCCAATCTGGCCCCCTTCAACTAGCTGAAGAGCCCTGGCATACAGGTTAGTGATCTGTCGAACTACCCCAATATAAAGTTCAGGCAACGCATTTACATATTCCTGGGGTCCAGTGACTCAGCCCAGTATGTCTAAGCTTTTAATTATTTTTAAATGCAATTTTGCGGACCGACTCGTATCCACGCAGAGGAAGGACTAGCTCAGCTTGACAGCGCACTAACCCACCCCTCACACCGCTTATGTAACCCCGGGAGCCTCACCTCCTTTCTTCGGCCCCTTGTTCTTCGCATGCTGCTGATTTGGTTTCTTCGTTTCGGGTTTCTGGGCTTTAAACTTGCGTTTGCCTTGCGCCATGCTGCTTCAGTCTCGGTGGTAAAGCGCAGGGTTGTGGGATACTGAGGGGCACGGAGAAAGGGATTGTGGGATACTGAGGGGCACAGAGAAAGGGATTGTGGGATACTGAGGGGCACGGAGAAAGGGATTGTGGGAAACTGAGGGGCACGGAGAAAGGGATTGTGGGAAACTGAGGGGCACGGAGAAAGGGATTGTGGGATAATGAGGAGCACGGGAGAAAGAGATTGTGGGCGATTTTTCACACAGCAAAAAGGTCGTGTTGTCTATTTGGAAAATTATTTTAAATACATCTGAAGGAGTTTCCTACGGAAGCCCATTGCGGCCACACATAAATATATATATAATATATATATATATATAATTAGCTCAAAGAGCCAGCTGCCCTATATATATAGTCATATATGTATATATATATATATATATATATATATATATATATATATATATATGTATATATGTATTTGACTATCACGTATTTTCGTGACAGAGAATTAACACGTAATTACGTGACAGGGAGTTACACGTAATTTCGTGATAGGGATAATTTATGGGGGCTTTTTACAACCATGTTGATCCCTTTCAATTTGAAGACGACCACCAACATGACTATGGGATATGCCTGCCCATTGGGTAGGCATCGCTGAGCTCTCTATATCAGAGCTGCCAATAGGCCCCTTCCTGGGATGACGCACTCAGTCCCGTCCACCGAGGGGTTAAAACTGCCATCCTGAGAAAGCCATTTCTCTTTTTCCTTCTCAAGACGGTACAGTAGGACTTTGGTGTCTAGCTGAGCGTATTGATAGAAAGAGCATTCGTGCTGAAAGCCGGCTTGCCGATTTCCTGTAATCACTGACTCTCTATTCGAGTCTCTTCTCCTGTTTTCGCAGCCTCCTCGCTTGCTTTGTAGGCTGCTCTGTTTTTTACTGTCTGTCGTGTGTGAATGACTGCCTGTGCAGTCACCCTGTGATTGATTGTCTTTTCTTTCTTGGGAGAATACAATTCCTTCACAGGGCTAAGCTTTGCCGCATCCCCGCTGTCGAGTGATTCCCCCAGCCGCCGTTTGGCAGCTGAAGTGGGCCTTGTTGTTTAGCTGCCGTTGTGTGTCCCCCGTCTGTGTTAGACCGCACGGCCCTAGAAAGCCACCCCAAACTGCCCCGCCACAACCTCAGCTGCCCCAGCAGGGCCCCTGAAGGCTGGTGGCTTGAGACCCCCTTTTCGGCACTACAGCTGCAGTACTGGCGCGCTTACACCTCGGACACCTGGGTGCTCGCCACCGTGCACAACGGTTACGCGCTTCAGTTCCGCTTGGGACCTCCTCCCTTTCGAGGAATCACAAATACTTTCGTGACAGACCCTCTCCAGGCCTCGGTACTTCAGAAGGAAGTGGCCGCCTTGCTGTGCAAGCGAGCCATTCGTCTCAGAGACCCCACCTCCCACGGAGAGGGGTACTACTCAAGGTACTTTCTGGTGTCCAAAAAAGATGGCGTCACCATCAACGATGCAAAGAGTCGGCTTACACCGGTGCAGTGCACAATGTACTTGGGGCTCTGGCTGGACTCCAGTATGATGCTCACATACCTGTCGGACGACAGAGTTGCAGCTATCCAGGGTTGCCTCTCCCTGTTTCGACAGGGATCGCAGGTCATCCTCAGATTGTGCCAGAAACTGTTGGGTCTGATGGCCGCAGCCATATAGGCCATTCAGCTGGGTCTACTTCGCATGCGCCCGCTACAAGCGTAGCTCAATGTGTTCCACCTACATCCCAAGCGCGACAGACACTGTCAGCAGCCCTATGCTGGTGGAGGATGCCCTCTCACCTGCGCGAGGATGTGAACATGGGAGTGGTGTTGAACCACCAAGTGGTGACGACAGGCGCCTCCAGCTTGGGTTGGGAAGCAGTCTGGGAAGGCAGAGGAATCCTCAGATCCTGGTCGGACTGCTGGATGTCCCTGCATATAAACATGCTGGAGCTGCAGGCGGTCTCCCTTGCTCTCCACCATTTCCTCCCAGTGCTAAGAGGTACACATGTGTTGGTCCAGACGGTCAACAAAACTGGAGGCGTATGTCAACCACCAGGGTGGCCTACGGTCCCCGGAGTTGCATCGGGCGACGCACATATCTTACATTACTAGGATTCTTCCCCTAAAGTACTTCTTGGATATTATAAACAAATACCTTATTATATAGGCTTTTATACTATGTGTGCTTATGTATGTATGTATGTATGTATTCAGATGCATGTGTATGTTTGTGGATGTATAAAGTTGTAGTCAAAAGTTTACATACCCCAATGGAAATTTATAATTTCTAGAAATTTATCGAAAACAAATAATTTTAGAAAAAATCTTTTGTAGCAAAAGTTGTGCTTTGTGGATGAGGAAATACAAAATAAATATACAAAATAAATATACAAAAGTCGTGTTGTATTTTATTGTATCAGCAGCTTGCAAGGTTACAGTTTTAATGATAATTCCAATTCTATACAACTCATCATGATATGATGTTTTATTAAATTAACATTATGTTGCTGCAATTACGTATTCAGACTGTCACCATGACACGGCTTTCAATGCTGCCACCTTCTGGGGAAAAAAGGAAACTGCAACCAGTTTTTAAAGCTTTTGGAGGCACACTTTAAAATAACTAACTACACACAGACTGACACACACATAAAATCCATTCACACACACACACACACACACACACACACACACACATCCTGTAAGGACCAGTCACAATTATAAAGAGACAGAAAAATAACACATTGAATGCAGAATGTGTTTAAAAGTTTATTTAATATTAGGGCTGTCAAGCGATTAAAAAAAAAAAAAATCTTAGTTAATCCTGGTTTTAATCGCATATTTAATTGATACAATTACTGCATCTTATTTGTTTGTTTTGTTACTGATGCTATTATTATTATTATTATTATTATTATTATTATTATTATTATTATTATTATTATTATTATTATTATTTTAAAGCTCTTCTTATTACCTATAAGGCCTAACATGGTCTTGGACCACAGGTTTTTTTTATCCCAAAAGTAGACAAATCTAAATCTAAAA
Organism: Acipenser ruthenus; assembly: GCF_902713425.1. Lineage (NCBI taxonomy): Eukaryota > Metazoa > Chordata > Actinopteri > Acipenseriformes > Acipenseridae > Acipenser > Acipenser ruthenus. The sequence continues at coordinate 5,102,485 of NC_081222.1, forward strand.
CATAATGGCCAAAATGGTTTCATAGATCAATTAGAAAAAATTATTCAGCGAAAAAAGGCACTTTACAGAGCATTTAAAAGGGACTAAAAACAAAGTACACAGAAAGAGTACTTGGAACTGCAAACACAAGTCAAAAAGGAAGTTAGAAAGGCCAAGAGAGAGATAGAAATCAACATTGCAATATTATAACAGCAAGAGAACATTCAAAGAGGAGGTTAAATGTCTAACAGATACAAAGGGCAAAATCATAGACAAAGAAAAAAAAAATAGCAAATATATTAAATGATTACTTTTCACAGGTTTTTACAAAGGAGGGCACAGACAACAGGCCCCACATGTCCACCTGTTCCTATCCAGTTTTAAATAACTTTAGCATAACAGAGGCAGAAGTGTTAAAGGGACTCGGAGCTCTTAAAATAAACAAATCCACTGGGCCAGATGAGATCCTCCCAATAGTACTCAAAGAAATGAAAGAAGTTATTTACAAACCGCTAACCAAGATCATGCAACAGTCTCTTGATACAGGGGTTGTACCGACAGACTGGAAAATTGCAAACGTAATACCATTCCACAAAAAGGGAGACAAAACCGAACCAGGTAACTACAGACCAATAAGTCTGACTTCTATTATATGTAAACTTATGGAAACTATAATAAGATCCAAAATGGAAAATTACCTATATGGTAACAATATCCTGGGAGACAGTCAGCATGGTTTTAGGAAAGGGAGATCGTGTTTAACTAACCTGCTTGATTTTTTTGAGGATGCAACATCGACAATGGATAATTGCAAAGCATACAACATGCTTTATTTAGATTTCCAGAAAGCTTTTGACAAAGTCCCGCATAAAAGATTAATTCTCAAACTGAACGCAGTTGGGATTCAAGGAAATGCACGCACATGGATTAGGGAGTGGTTAACATGTAGAAAACAGAAAGTACTGATTAGAGGAGAAACCTCAAAATGGAGCGAGGTAACCAGTGGTGTACCACAGGGATCAGTATTAGGTCCTCTGCTATTCCTAATCTACATTAATGATTTAGATTCTGGTATAGTAAGCAAACTTGTTAAATTTGAAGACGACACAAAAATAGGAGGAGTGGCAAACTGTTACAGCAGCAAAGGTCATTCAAAATGATCTAGACAGCATTCAGAACTGGGCAGACACATGGCAAATTACATTTAATAGAGAAAAGTGTAAAGTACTGCATGCAGGCAATAAAAATGTGCATTATAAATATAATATGGGAGATACTGAAATTGAAGAAGGAATCTATGAAAAAGATCTAGGAGTTTATGTTGACTCAGAAATGTCTTCATCTAGACAATGTGGGGAAGCTATAAAAAAAGGCCAACAAGATGCTCGGATATATTGTGAGAAGTGTTGAATTTAAATCAAGGGAAGTAATGTTAAAACTTTACAATGCATTAGTAAGACCTCACCTAGAATATTGTGTTCAGTTCTGGTCACCTCGTTACAAAAAGGATATTGCTGCTCTAGAAAGAGTGCAAAGAAGAGCAACCAGAATTATCCTGGGTTTAAAAGGCATGTCAAATGTAGGCAGGCTAAAAGAATTGAATCTATTCAGTCTTGAACAAAGAAGACTAAGCGGTGATCTGATTCAAACATTCAAAATCCTAAAAGGTATAGACAATGTCGACCCAGGGGACTTTTTTGACCTGAAAAAAGAAAGAAGGACCAGGGGTCACAAATGGAGATTAGATAAAGGGGCATTCAGAACAGAAAATAGGAGGCACTTTTTTACACAGAGAATTGTGAGGGTGTGGAACCAACTCCCCAGTAATGTTGTTGAAGCTGACACCCTGGGATCCTTCAAGAAGCTGCTTGATGAGATTCTGGGATCAATAAGCTACTAACAACCAAACAAGCAAGATGGGCTGAATGGCCTCCTCTTGTTTGTAAACTTGATGCGTCGCAGGCCGCCGCAGGTTGCCCACCACTACTGTACAGGGATGCCCATCTGTACAAGCTACTGGCAAAACCACGGTCAGTACCCACATGAGACTGAGGGAAGCCTGCTTGTTAGAGGTACTACCAGCCCTCGTAATGGTGATGCAAAGCAGTCACCAAAACGGCAGCGAGATCCAGCGCAGTGCTGCTGAGTTTAGCAGCTGTGCGCATATTTCTGTAACAAAACCCCCCCCCCCAAAAAAACATAGAAAATACGAGAAATATTTCTCCACAGAAAACAGTAATAACACAATTCCAGTTCAGAAAATAAACATCTCGTAACTTAAAATGTGAATTTTTATTAAACTCCAGCTGGAGCTAAGCAGCCTGTGAGGAGAGCACAAGTCAGCCGACTTATGTTGCTTGATCCCTGGGAAGGAGCGACTCAAGCTGCTGGCTTCACGCGGGGCACAAGGTCACTGTGGGACGTAACAAACAACAGGCTGTAGTGCACAATATACATGTAATTATCTATTAGAAAACAATTACAGTGAAATAAAATTAACACATACATTATGTAAAGCATAATAGTTAACAAACATTATACAGTCATAAGCAACAAGTACTTATCTGATACCAGGTTCCTGTCATGCCAGATCTTGAAAGGAAAAACGGCAATGAGATCTGTGTGTAGTCCTTTTATATACACTCATGGTTACATTGCGTACTTGAAAGGGAACCTTAATAATATTAACAATAATAATAAATCAGTTTGAATCATACTTTATTTAATGCACATACAAAGACACACACAGTACAGTACGATTAAAATTATCACAGTTCACCAATTTAATTTCTATTTAATACTTTAATTAAAGAAAGATCACGATGACAGGTTAATAAACACATTTAAAAACCTGATTTATAAAGCCATCATTCCTGAAGGGATCTGTCCAGGTGAATGATGTATCGACAGCATCTACAGGTGTCTTAACTCCTAGTGTTGGGGAGTAACACATTACATGTAATCCGATTACATTTTTCAGTAACTTGTAACGGTTCCTTTTTCAGACAACGAAATGTGGCTGCGTATACCACTGGAAGTCACTGACTACCAGGGAAAAGTTCTCAGTACAAGAAAAAGGGTGTCCAGTAATAATGTTGATAGTGCTAATAAGAGGTTAGAGAATGCATCTGAAGCCTTGCTGCTCATTCTTTTAAAGGGGTCAGTGATAATGTTGCGAGTGCTAATGGGAGGTAACAGAATGGATTTATAAGAAGACTTAGTTAGCACTCATTTAATGGGGGGCAGTCTGTGATATTGTTGCTAGTGTTAATAAGATAAACAGGAGCATAGACTGTTCTATACTAAATCAAAGGCAAAGGGCTGAGTTTTGTGTTTGGCACAGAGTTAATATGCAGAGGCTAATCCCCTGCATTGAGGTTTGAAAACATGCAAAGTAGCGTGCTGTTTTTACTGCCTAATTCCTCATCACTTAATTTAGCTTAAAAGAAGAACAAGATTAGGGGGAAATGAACCAGTGTCAAGTGTGGGAGAGCAACCCAACTCAACAGAACCAGTGTCAAGTGTGGGGGAGCAACCCAACTCAACAGAACCAGTGTCAAGTGTGGGAGAGCAACCCAACTCAACAGAACCAGTGTCAAGTGTGGGAGAGCAACCCAACTCAACAGAACCAGTGTCAAGTGTGGGAGAGCAACCCAACTCAACAGAACCAGTGTCAAGTGTGGGAGAGCAACCCAACTCAACAGAACCAGTGTCAAGTGTGGGAGAGCAACCCAACTCAACAGAACCAGTGTCAAGTGTGGGAGAGCAACCCAACTCAACAGAACCAGTGTCAAGTGTGGGAGAGCAACCCAACTCAACAGAACCAGTGTCAAGTGTGGGGGAGCAACCCAACTCAACAGAACCAGTGTCAAGTGTGGGAGAGCAACCCAACTCAACAGAACCAGTGTCAAGTGTGGGAGAGCAACCCAACTCAACAGAACCAGTGTCAAGTGTGGGGGAGCAACCCAACTCAACAGAACCAGTGTCAAGTGTGGGAGAGCAACCCAACTCAACAGAACCAGTGTCAAGTGTGGGGAAGCAACCCAACTCAACAGAACCAGTGTCAAGTGTGGGGGAGCAACCCAACTCAACAGAACCAGTGTCAAGTGTGGGGGAGCAACCCAACTCAACAGAACGATTACAGATCACAGGTGTCAATAGGTTAGACTTCTAACGTTAGCCAAGAGTCAAGCCTGAAGAATTTTGATTACAAAATATGCAAACCAAAAGTAGGTGTTTGCCACAGTGTGCACATAGCAGTGTACAGAGCAGACCAAACTCATTTCCTTTTCAGTATTTTTTCAGTCTTTTCCATATAACATGCAGTCTTACACACATGTTGCAGTAATGTATAAAAAGTTATTGTGCTATGAAGGCTTTTCTGACTGGGTCCAAATATTCCCAATATGTTAAAGTTCAAACTGGTTTGAAAGCGTTGAGGACATGATATCATCCTTTTACAAAACAGCATATAAATATTAAAAGTGTAACATTAATCCTCTTCAAAATACCCCCCCCCCCAAAATAAAAGCATAGCAAAGTGTAAAAGCACAGAGAGGTATGCTAAACCACATACAGTAGCAGACAACAATATTGGCACCCTACGCTTATACCATAAGTCAAGGTAACAGATTAAGGACAAGTATTTTGTAAACTTTAACCACTTTTTAATAAACAAAAAGCAAAATACACAATTTCTAGTAATTTATCAAATAATCTTTATAAAAAACATATTTAAAGTACTTGTTCATGACAGCAGTATTGGAACCCCTGCTTTAGAATTTCACGTGTCCTCATTTTGCTTTTATTACATTTTTCAGAAGTTTATGATAATTCTTAACCAGTATGTTACAACTTGTTGGTGAAATCTGGACCCATTCTGTCTTGCATAGTTCTTTCAGCTCAGACAGATTGGATACACAGTGCTTGACTGCTGCTTTTTTCAGATCAGCCCAAAGCATTTCTATTGGATTGAGATCTGGTGATTGCGATGGCCATTGCAGAACTTTTGGGTCGTTGTCGTGTTGGAAGATTAACTGTCTGCCAATCAGTCTGTGAGCAGATGGTATCATTGTATTTTGTAGAATGTTTTGATACACGGCTGCATTCATCCGATCTTCAATCACATGAATGTCTCCAGTCCCTAAACTGCTGAAACACCCCCATGTCATGATCAAACCACCTCCATGTTTAACTGTAGGTGCAAGGTTTTCTTCATTGAAGACATTCCCTTTTTTTTCTCCAAAGATACCGTGGTCCATTTTGGGAGAAAAGTTATAAGAACATAAGAACATAAGAAAGTTTACAAACGAGAGGAGGCCATTCAGTCCATCTTGCGCGTTTGGTTGTTAGTAGCTTATTGATCCCAGAATCTCATCAAGCAGCTTCTTGAAGGATCACAGAGTGTCAGCTTCAACAACATTACTGGGGAGTTGGTTCCAGACCCTCACAATTCTCTGTGTGAAAAAGTGCCTCCTATTTCTGTTCTGAATGCCCCTTTATCTAATCTCCATTTGTGACCACTGGTACCTGTTTCTTTTTTCAGGTCAAAAAAGTCCCCTGGGTCGACATTGTCTATACCTTTTAGGATTTTGAATGTTTGAATCAGATTGCCGCGCAGTCTTCTTTGTTCAAGACTGAATAGATTCAATTCTTTTAGCCTGTCTGCATACGACATGCCTTTTAAACCCGGGATAATTCTGGTTGCTCTTCTTTGCACTCTTTCTAGAGCAGCAATATCCTTTTTGTAATGAGGTGACCAGAACTGAACACAATATTCTAGGTGAGGTCTCACTAATGCATTGTAAAGTTTTAAAATTACTTCCCTTGATTTAAATTCAACACTTCTCACAATATATCCAAGCATCTTGTTGGCCTTTTTTATAGCTTCCCCACATTGTCTAGAGGAAGACATTTCTGAGTCAACATAAACTCCTAGGTCTTTTTCATAGTTCCCTTCTCCAATTTCAGTATCTCCCATATGATATTTCTAATGCACATTTTTATTGCCTGCATGCAGTACCTTTTCTCTATTAAATGTCATTTACCATGCGTCTGCCCAGTTCTGAATGCGGTCTAGATCATTTTGAATGACCTTTGCTGCTGCAACAGTGTTTGCCACTCCTATTTTTGTGTTGTCTGCAAATTTAACAAGTTTGCTTACTATACCAGAATCTAAATCATTAATGTAGATTAGGAATAGCAGAGGACCTAATACTGATCCCTGTGGTACACCACTGGTTACCTCGCTCCATTTTGAGGTTTCTCCTCTAATCAGTACTTTCTGTTTTCTAGATGTTAACCACTCCCTAATCCATGTGCATGCATTTCCTTGAATCCCTACTGCGTTCAGTTTGAGAATGAATCTTTTATGCGGGACTTTGTCAAAAGCTTTCTGGAAATCTAAATAAACCATGTCGTAAGCTTTGCAATTATCCATTGTCAATGTTGCATCCTCAAAAAAGTCAAGCAGGTTAGTTAGACACGATCTCCCTTTCCTAAAACCATGCTGACTGTTTCCCAGGATATTGTTACCATATAGGTAATTTTCCATTTTAGATCTTATTATAGTTTCCATAAGTTTACATATAATAGAAGTCAGGCTTATTGGTCTGTAGTTACCTGGTTCGGTTTTGTCTCCCTTTTTGTGGATCAGTATTACGTTTGCAATTTTCCAGTCTCTTTGGACCAGAGAATTTTGTTTAAGAATGCTGTTCATATTTCTTGGCAAATTTTAGCCGTTTGTTTTATGAATTTTCTTTAGAAGTGATTTGCAGCGAGGACTGCGTGTGTGCAGCTCTTCTGTGTTCAGGTGCCTCTGTACAGTTCTTTCATGCACTATAATATCTGATGCTTCTAAATCTTTCTTTAAGTCCTTGGCTGTTAGTCTTGGATAATTTTTTTAGCTGCTCGGACGATTCTCCTTCCTGTTGTGCCCGTAATATTCTTTGGACGGCCACTTCTTTCAAGTGTTTCAGTTGAATTTGTTCTGTGGTGCTTCTTGAGTATTGCTCTGATTGTGGATTTTGGTATTCCATATTTCTTTGATACTGTTCTGTAGCTATTTCCTTTGTTGTAGTTTGATACAAGTGCTTTTCTCAAACATCAGTCCAATTCCTTTGTCTTGACCATCATCTGCTGTGTTGCCAAAACGTTCTTCTTCATCAGATGTTGGAAATAATGACCTCTTTTTCTGGCTATTGACTTTATAATGCAGCTTAATTACTGTGTAATGGTTTTCAATCTGTTCATATATTTTTCAATTAGTTCTATTACATTTTTACAGACTTTTAATGTAAAGGTGCCAATACTTTTGTCATGAACATTTATCTGGAAATGCTTAAGTGCTTTTGTTTGTTAAAGTACCAGAAATTGTGTATTTTGGTCTTAGTGGCTAATGTTCACTAAATGCTTGTATTTCACACGTCTTCTTGAATGATCTTATATTAGGTGTAGTGTGCCAATACAAGACTCCTATTGCAATGCAGTTTCACCCATTCCATGTTTTACTACAAACTTGACAAGCCACAGTTTATAGGTAACAAGCTCAGGCTTGTTTGATTAAACTCCTAGTAAAAGCAGGAATGGATCGAACTGTAAAGCAATGGGAGTCTAATTACCATCCCTGCTGTACATGTCCTGTATAATTGGCTGCCCTAATCGCAGTTGAATGGCTCTTTGCTGGTAATGCAGCTGTCTCGCGCTGCCTCTCTGGTCCCCTAGGTGTCACTACAGCGCAGTGAGCCTCCCTGTCAGGGCAGCCTGCAGCTCCGAGGGCAGGAACACGCCCAGCTCTGTGATGATTCCGCCAGTGATGAGGTCATGAGGGGTCACATCGAAGGCGGGGTTCCACACGTTTATTCCTGGGGAGAGGAGAGAAGACATCAACCACAATGAATGTGAATGAACCACTGTCTTTGCAGTAGTATTGCAGTGTTATGACTTTCATGGCAGCAGTTACAGCAGTGTGTTATCCCCGTGTCAGCACACAGCGTGTTACTGCAGTGTTATCCCTGTGTCAGCAGTGTGTTACTGCAGGGTGTTATCCCAGTGTCAGCACACAGTGTTTCTGCAGTGTGTTATCCCCGTGTCAGCAGTGTGTTACTGCAGTGTGTTATCCCAGTTTCAGCACACAGCGTGTTACTGCAGTGTGTTATCCCCGTGTCAGCTCACAGCGTGTTACTGCAGTGTGTTATCCCAGTGTCAGCAGTGCGTTACTGCAGTGTGTTATCCCCGTGTCAGCTCACAGCGTGTTACTGCAGTGTGTTATCCCCGTGTCAGCACACAGCGTGTTACTGCAGTGTTATCCCCGTGTCAGCACACAGCGTGTTACTGCAGTGTGTTATCCCAGTGTCAGCAGTGTGTTACTGCAGTGTGTTATCCCAGTGTCAGCACACAGTGTGTTACTGCAGTGTGTTATCCCCGTGTCAGCACACAGCCTGTTACTGCAGTGTGTTATCCCCGTGTCAGCACACAGCGTGTTACTGCAGTGTGTTATCCCCGTGTCAGCACACAGCGTGTTACTGCAGTGTGTTATCCCCGTGTCAGCAGTGTGTTACTGCAGTGTGTTATCCCCGTGTCAGCACACAGTGTGTTACTGCAGTGTGTTATCCCCGTGTCAGCAGTGTGTTACTGCAGTGTGTTATCCCCGTGTCAGCACACAGCGTGTTACTGCAGTGTGTTATCCCAGTGTCAGCACACAGCGTGTTACTGCAGTGTGTTATCCCAGTGTCAGCACACAGTGTGTTACTGCAGGGTGTTATCCCAGTGTCAGCACACAGTGTGTTATCCCTGTGTCAGCAGTGTGTTACTGCAGTGTGTTATCCCCGTGTCAGCACACAGCGTGTTACTGCAGTGTGTTATCCCAGTGTCAGCACACAGCGTGTTACTGCAGTGTGTTATCCCAGTGTCAGCACACAGTGTGTTACTGCAGGGTGTTATCCCAGTGTCAGCACACGGCGTGTTACTGCAGTGTTATCCCTGTGTCAGCAGTGTGTTACTGCAGGGTGTTATCCCAGTGTCAGCAGTGTGTTAGTGCAGTGTGTTACTGCAGGGTGTTATCCCATTGCCAGCAGTGTGTTATCCAAGTGTCAGCACACAGTGTGTTACAGCAGTAATACTGCAGTGTTAGCAGATTGCCGTGAAGTAGTATCACACTGCAGTGTTTTTGCAGTAGTATGACAGTATTAACGAGTTTCAGGGCAGCAGTTACTGCACTGTTACCGCAGTGACAGGGCAGGGCTATTGCAGTGTTATGGAAGAGTCAGTGCAGTGACAGGGCGGTGTTGTTACAGTGCTGTCAGTGCTTTTGCCAGGGCAGTAGTATTGCAGTATTATTGCAGTAGTGTCACAGCATTGTAGTATTATTGCAGTAGTATCATAGTATTGCAGTAGTATCATAGTATTGCAGTAGTGTCACAGTATTTATTGCAGTAATATTGCAATAGTGTCAGTATTATTGCAGTAGTCCCGCATTATTATCACAGTGGTATTGCAGTATTATTGCAGTAGTATCAGTATTATTGCAGTAGTATCACAGTGCTGTGCGAGTGGTCTGACCTGGCGCTGCTATCCGTTCCCCGTTGATGTCGCTCAGCTCCTGTGCCGGCCTCTCCTCGATGACGATCTCCCTGCCGCTCTCCAGGCTCAGGTCACATGACGTGCTGGGCGCCGCCACGTAGAACGGGATGCCGTGGTGCTTCGCCACGATCGCCAGCTGGTACGTGCCCACCTTGTTAGCCGTGTCACCGTTAGCAACCACCCTGTCCGCCCCAACCACCACCGCTGAGAGAGGACGAGAGCGGGAGACACTGCTCAGAGCATCTGCAAAGCCTGCCCTGCATGGCGCGGAGCTCTTCAGAAATGATAGTACAGGGATGGAAATAAGACTCCCATTGCATAGCAGTGCCACCCATTCCAGGTTTTACTACAACTTTGATTAGCCACAGTGTGTCTAGGTAACAAGCTCAGGTGTGTCTAATTAAACTCATAGGCCAGAGCGGCAATACAGCACGTACAGCAGGGGCAATACGATTCCCATTGCATAGCAGTCTGATCCATTCCTAGTTTTACTATCAGTTTAATAAGACACACCTAAGCTTGTTATCTACAGACTGGGGTTAATCAAGCACCTATTAAAACCTGGACTGGATCAATCTGCAACGTATTGGGAGTCTTATTTTTTCATCTGACATGTTTATGTTTGTTTGTTTGTTTTGTTTTTATAAATTCGGCTATTTTTGTCCTGTAAAGTGCTTTGAGATGGACCTGTATGAAGTGCGCTTTATAAACAAACTTTGATTTGATTTCCATCTCTGTAGTTACCCTCTTTTAAATTAACACAGGCACACATACACGTAAGAGGCAAAAACACATGAATACATACACACACCCCTTGAAAACCACAGACACAAATAGTTAAGACACACACAGACAGTAACAAAGACACAGAGAATGACACACACAGACACACACACAGACAGAAACACACACAGACACACACACAGAGACAAACACACACAGAGACAGACAGATGCACACACACGCACACACACACACAGACAGACAGACAGACGCACACACACAAGAGATGACAGACACACAGACAGACAGAGACACACACACACACACACACACAGCTCTCTGCTCACCGGAGATGCCCTTCTCTCTCATGGCGATGGAGGCCATGCTGTCTGTGATGAGGGTGGAGGGGATCTTCTCGAACACAAGCTCGTAGGCAGTCAGTCTGGAGCCCTGGTTATAGGGACGGGTCTCTGTGCAGAACACATGAGCCAGCCGCCCCATAGCATGTAGGGACCGCACCACGCCTGCAACACGGAGACACTGTGTGAGACAATACAGAGCAGCAAAGACACTGCGAGACAATACAGAACAACACAGACACTGAGACAATACAGAGCAGCACAGACACTGCGAGACAATACAGAACAACACAGACACTGAGGCAACACAGAGCAGCAAAGACACTGAGGCAACACAGAGCAGCAAAGACACTGAGACAATACAGAGCAGCACAGACACTGAGGCAACACAGAGCAGCACAGACACAGAGACAACACAGAGCAGCACAGACACAGACAATACAGAGCAGCACAGACACTGAGACAACACAGAGCAGCAAAGACACTGCGAGACAACACAGAGCAGCACAGACACCGAGACAACACAGAGCAGCACAGACACCGAGACAACACAGAGCAGCACAGACACCGAGACAACACAGAGCAGCACAGACACCGAGACAACACAGAGCAGCACAGACACAGAGACAACACAGAGCAGCACAGACACAGACAATACAGAGCATCACAGACACTGAGACAATACAGAGCACCACAGACACAATACAGAGCATCACAAACACTATGAGAGACAATAGAGAGTGTATATACACTGTGCATCAAACCTGGAGTCTCGGTAGAAGCCTAGAAAAAATTAAATAAAACTGCAACAAAAATACAAAACCAGCAGTGTGTGAGAGGGTGTCAGTGTGTTTTTATGTGTGCCAGTGTCTGTGTATGTCTGCGTCTGCATGCGAGTACTGTACTTACCCAGTACAGTACCAACACCATAGCAGCCACAGTGTGTGAGTGTCAGTGTGTCTGTCCTGTTCTGTGTGCATCTTGTGTCTTGTACAGTCCTTACCCAGCTCAGTGCAGTAGACCGTGTGTATGTGCTGTGCTATGTATCAATTTGTGTGTCTGTCCTGTGCTATGTATCAGTGCTGGGCTGGGCTGGGTTATGTCTTGTACTTACCCAGCGCAGTCCCGTACCCTGCAGTCGCCAGGGACCCCGTGTTGCAGTGCGTCAGGATGGTCACCTGCTCCTTGCTCACCCCCGACAGGATGTGCTGCGCTCCAAAATTCCCAATCTTCCTGTTATCGCTGACGTCCCGCTCCAGCATTGCCTCAATCCAACCAATCACACTGCAGTAAGGGGAGAGGAAAGGGAGAGGGGTGGCTGTGCTGTTCAGTGAATTCAGAGACAGCGGGGTGGGGGAGAGGGGAGGGTGTGTATAGCTCACCTCTCCTGCAGTCTCTCAGTAGTGCATTCAGGCTCCTGGCTCTGCTGCTCAGTGTACTCTGTCAGCTCCGCCGCTGCCTTGCCCAGGTTGACGGCCGTGGGGCGGGCAGTCACCAGGTGTTCCAGCGACTCCCGCACAAACGCCACAAGCTCCTCCCCCTCGCGTTGCGGCCCGCCCTGCAGCTCCACAGCCAGGCTCAGGCACCCCACAATCGCAATGGCAGGGGCGCCCCGCACCTAATAGACAAGGGGTGCAGTCATATCATGGGCGCGCTCGCTTCTCTGAACCCTCGCAGGATTCTTTTACAGGACCCTGCCTGGCTCGTAAGGTTAGCAGGCAGTGAACAGACATGCTCCATGTGATCTGTAGGCCACAGTGCCCTTCATGGTACTGCCGTCTGCAATGTGGGATGCGTACACACAGCCACTTCAAATCCTTCACCCATAACCTTAAAACGCTCACTCTGAAACTCTGCCGCTAAAACTCAGAGAAACTAAGGGCCATTGATTTCTTGGTTGGGGTGTTACGCTTCTGTTTAATTTCCTAACATTCTGCAGGATTGAACATCTTTTAAAAGCATTCAAGTTTTAAAATGTAAGGAATGTTTGTAACCCATCAGAAACACCATTAGTGGGCTTTACCATACCCTCACTGTGCTTTACCATACCCTCACTGGGCTTTACCATACTCTGCTTTGTATTACTATGGGTAACGTTTATAATCAAATCAAATCAAAGTTTATTTATACAGCGGTATGTTTATAAGGGTATGTTTATCACAGGTTGTTTTTAACATGCTTTACGATGTTCACCTATGATTTACCATGTTCTCACTATGCTTCATCACACTTTGCTTTTGCTATGGGAAATGTTTATGCAGTGGAGTAGAAGGAGCATAAACTGCAGTCTCAGTCAGTGTGCTGCTGTAACACTTGGCTTGTCAAGTTTGTACTTTCTTGAAAGAGTGCTGCACAGTGTTTGGATGGATTTCTTTGAAAGAGTGCTGCACAGTGTTTGGATGGGTTTATTCAAAAGAGTGCTGCACAGTGTTTGGATGGGTTTATTTGAAAGAGTGCTGCACAGTGTTTGGATGGGTTTCTTTGAAAGAGTGCTGCACAGTGTTTGGATGGGTTTCTTTGAAAGAGTGCTGCACAGTGTTTGGATGGGTTTCTTTGAAAGAGTGCTGCACAGTGTTTGGATGGGTTTCTTTGAAAGAGTGCTGCACAGTGTTTGGATGGGTTTATTTGAAAGAGTGCTGCACAGTGTTTGGATGGGTTTATTTGAAAGAGTGCTGCACAGTGTTTGGATGGGTTTATTTGAAAGAGTGCTGCACAGTGTTTGGATGGGTTTATTTGAAAGAGTGCTACACAGTGTTTGGATGGGTTTATTTGAAAGAGTGCTGCACAGTGTTTGGATGGGTTTATTTGAAAGAGTGCTGCACAGTGTTTGGATGGGTTTATTTGAAAGAGTGCTGCACAGTGTTTGGATGGGTTTATTTGAAAGAGTGCTGCACAGTGTTTGGATGGGTTTATTTGAAAGAGTGCTGCACAGTGTTTGGATGGGTTTTACACGTAGGCATGTTTCTATTCATTTGCCCAGTATGTCTCATATTGATCCCTGATAACCCTAACACAGTAAAATGTAAGTTACATTACTTCTGTACTTCATTAAATAGTAATATTGTTTTATTTTTTTATTTTTTGCATTTTGATGTGAACGCACTTAATTGTCATTGCATGGAATAGTATTGCTTTTAACATCTTCGGGTAGATTTATATTTTGAAATAGAGATATAGTCTGTGACAGTACAGCAATTAAAAAACACGACTCCCTGAATCCAGGTCCACTACAGTAGGCGGTCACCTTTTTCTTACCAACTACACCCAATAATGTTTTATTGTCAATGGAAGTGAATGACAGTACATCGAATGAGCGCCACCGACTCCGCCCCGTTTAAATGGACGGTTCAGGTTTCACTTCATGCACCGTGTTGTAAAAATGTAAGATTTGTGCACGTCAGATCCGTCTGTTAAGTGCCTGGTATGCCATGTCACATTCGGACGCTGTGAAATACGCTGTTTTATTGCACCGATATGATTTCATAATTAATTTAACCAACCTTCATGGATCTGATCGCTTCCCATCCATCTTGCACCGTCTTGATGTTCTCAAACACGCTCTGATGGGGCAGCAAAAGCTGGTTGAGGATCTGCAAGGAGCCGGCGCGGTACCTAATCGCCTCCAGAGTCATTGCAAACGATTAAACAATATCAATTAGCTTGATGAATGACGGAAAAATGACCTCGCCACTGTAAAAAACAAACAAACAATCGGCTGTGCACAGAACGACCACAGACAACAAACCACGTGTTCCACTTCGGGAGGCGGCTCCAACAGCTGAACCACTGACGCCCTTCTTTTTCTACGTCAGCTCCACCAGTCGATCCGAACCAATCAAAGGGCTGCAACGTCTGCGGGACTGTTCTAATGTCTACGTTGTTCAGTAGCAGTCATTCTTCACGTAAAGCTTGGCTTCGATTTTAGTTTTTATTTGCTAGTTAGCCGGTTCCAAGTTGACCCCTAAGGGAACAAAATCAAAATCTCTCCCCTGGATGATAACATTTAATTTGGAATGCATGGTGTTGCCAGTGAGCAACATAATGTATACCCCAATGAGGACCAGGGCTCAATCCGATGCAGTCAGGAGGTGGGACAGCCCTTCATTACATGGTTCACTACAAATGAGTTAAGAAACTTTACTCATTTTCTACATATTTTGTTGATAATTTGATATCTTACAAATATGTTTATAAATCACTACAGACACATATGGGTGTGTTTTGAGAATGTTTAATTGCTCTCTGTGTTTGATTTTCCAAAATGTGATTTTGTTGCCTGAAAGCTACCCCATGCAGTTTACTCAGGAGTACATATTGACTATGTGTGGCTTGATAATGCAAAGATAATTCATTTCAAACAAATGTAACACTTTCTGTAGATAATCTTTTCATAATCCTGTCAATAAATATTACAAGAAAAGAAGGAAAGACAAGAAATGAGGTTGCAAAGGCACTCCAAGAAATAATAATCCAGGTTATAAATATAAAATGAATGGGATGGAAGTAGGGAACTTTCAAAAGGATCTCAGGGTTAGAATGGAGTCATCATTAAACAGATCTCACCAGTTAAAAAGCATAGAATATTGCACAAAGCGTGGAATACAAGTCTAGAGAGGTTATGCTAAGATTCTACAATGCCCTAGCTGGACCCCACCTAGAATACTTGTGCAGTTTTGGTCTCCTCAATACAAAAAAGACAGCCTTACACTCGAGAAGGTGCAGAGAAGGTAAGCCCACGACTTAGACATGAGCTATGAGGACAGGTTCAAAGAATCAAATCTCTTCAGACTAGAAAAAAGAAGGGAAAAAACTGACTTGATTGACGTTTTAAAATCATATATTTAATCATAAAGCACAGAATCTAGTCTTTTTTTATATAAATTTAGTCGTTGCCAATTTTTTTTTAAATTACACCGTGTAACAATTTTTTTTTTTTTTGGTTCCTGGGTAGTAAGTGTTATTTCCTAATTGCTTATGCCTCAAAAGTATAGAAAATGGCTATTATTCCCCACAAACTTTGCTTTTGTGACCAGGACAGTGATATTTTGAAATTTACCTATTTTCCAGAACATTCCAGATAGATTCAGTGCTGAGTAAACTTGGAGTAACTTCTAGAACTTTCTAGAACTTTCCAGTAATATAAATAGTAGCATAAATACAGGGGCCTTAAGCCCACCAGTTCAGTTTAGTTCCAGCTGCCTAAGTGGATACATATCTGTATTCTTCTGAGGTGGCATCAAGGTCATAGGAGACTTCAAAATTGTGGCATTCCTGATGGGTCTCCAAGGCGGTTTTACCAAGTTTCCCTGCTATCTTTGCCTTTGGGACAGCAAGGACACCAAGGCGCACTACCACAGGCGGGACTAGATAAAGGATTAAGATAAAGGAACAGAAAATAGGAGGCACTTTTTTACACAGAGAATTGTGAGTTTCTGGAACCAAGATGGGCTGAATGGCCTCCTCTCGTTTGTAAACTTTCTTATGATCATTTGCTTAATTAGACCTTTTTACTTGTTTTCAGATCTTAAACAGTTGCTGATTTCACGTTAGCTGTAACATTTTATAAGTAACTTGAACTCTGCAACTGTTTAAGATCTGAACACAATTAAAAAGGTCTAATTAAGCAAATGATCACTTCAATGAAGGGTGTACTTCTCAAAGTAATTGAGAACTCAGAGGAATGAATACCAGCAGCCACAGGGGTCCCACAGGACCAGGACTGGGAAACGACTGGAAATGTGTGTAAAGGCACATATTTGATATCTTTGAACTCAGGACACTCCAAGGAATTCAGAAACACTTTTTTTGTCAGATTCAGGGGTCCAAATATTGTGACAAATAACTGATGTTTACTAATACAACGACATTACCTCAGATTGGAGAAGGATTGTGGGTAACAAACCATTGAAGGGAGATGTTATGTTACCTATTTCTAAAATCCTTATTTTGTGCAGATTCAGAAAATCTTTTGCCTGGGTATGTCATTCTTTGGTGGGATACTGGGCACATGGGGTTGGTGCTGGAGACTATGGGCTGCATAATACGAAATGGAAGAGTCAAAGTGGCCTGGTGTCAGCCTAGAGCACACAATACCCTCAAACCGAATAAAACCATTTACACAGACAGGCAAATCGAGCAGCTTAAAAGTCTCTCAAATCTTAGATCAAAACATAAGGATTAGTGGGATGATACATTTTATGAAAAAGTTGCAATTTGCATACAATAATAGCTGTATTTCTGTGGTCACATGACAAAACATCCACAAAAGCTGGTCACCAATGAAAAGTTCACATTGTGACAAAAACAAACAAAATATATGTATATAAGTTTGCCTGGGGTATCTTACATGGAACATATGGTAATTTTGGTATAAAACAGCTGACTCCCAAAATCATAAAATTCACAGAGCATCAGAAGGGCCTCAGCAGACAAGGGGTTAAATATTGTACATAGTAAATGGTATACACGTTATTAACCTATAAAGCCCTGAATGGATTAGCACCTGTACCTTCCAAACCGCACTCTGAGATCCCAGGATCCGGGGCTGCTGGTTATTCCTAGGGGGCAACAAAATGAACACGGGAGGAAGGGCTTTTACACTCAGAGCCCCTAAATGATGGAATGCGCTCCCTTCATTTGTCAGGGAAGCTGGGACTGTTACAGTTTTTAAATCAAGAATGAAAACATACTTTTATAAAACGGCTTTCTTATCTTAGTGGGGTTTAATGTAACTTTTAAATTTCTGCTTTTTAACATTACTTTTTTATATACTTGTGACAGAGATCGAATGGTGCTTGGTGTTAGATCTCCCTCTCGACCTGTGAGGGCACTGTGTAACAGGAACAGAGTAGGGTAGGTGGAAGTTGGTCATTTAGGAAAGGGGCGCAGCTACGGTATCCAAACTCAATGACCCAGGCGGTAAACAGTGTGGCATCCGAGGACTGGAGGAGCGGATCCACTTGTTAACCTAGGGGTCATGAGCGGGGATATAAATAGGGGTCATAGCGGATGTGAGCTGTTCCTTGGTAAATGGTTAGTGTTGAAAACCTTCAAGGAGTCTGTGTGCTGTTTCGTGAACCGTGAGTTTTATCTTGTGTTTGTTAGTGTTTTGTTAACTGTCGTCTGTTTTTTAATAGACTACCAGTTGCACGATCCGGAGCTGTAGCGAAAGCCAGCATAAACCCGGACATCACTTTCACCCCTGCATTTCACAGAGAACTGTAATACACCACTTGCACTTATTCACTATCACTAAGAACTGTGTTTGTGTTTAGTGTTGGTGTGTAAAACTGGACTTTTGGTTACGGGTCAAACCCGGGGAATTACAAATACCAAGTGATACAAGCCGCTGTATCACTCCATCATTATTATTTACAGGTGTTTGCCATAAGGCTCTGGACATTGTTAATTAAATCAATAAACACCCTTGCACCTGGAAATCATTGTCTGTCTGTTTTGTATCCGCTCTGCACTGCACTCACCTGTATTCACTCACCACTTTGCCACAATACTGTTATTTAAATATGCTATTTAATATTTAGCAGTTGTGTGTGTGACATGCCTGGGGACCTTCATACAAAGGTATTGTGTTGTGTAAATGTAAATGCTTTTTGCAATGTACTGTACTGTACATATAGAAGGAAACACCAGAGACCATTGCTGTTAAGTCCATGTTGAGTAAACTCAACAGCCAAGTCACAATATTCTAGATCAGGGGTTCCCAATCCTGGTCCTGGGGGACTCCCTGTGTCTTCTGGTTTTCATTCCAACTGAGTTCTCAATTACTTAATCAAACTCTTAATTGAACTAATAATGTGCTTAATTAGACCTTTTTAATTGTTCTCAGCGCCTAAAAAGTTGCCAATTTCCAGTTGCTTATGAAATTGTAAAGTTAACTTGAAATCTCCAACTGTTCAAAAGATGAGAACAATTAAAAAGGTCTAATTAAGCTAATGAATAGTTCAATGAAGGGTTTGATTAAGTAATTGAGAACGGAGTTGGAATGAAACCCAGCAGACACAGGGGTCACCCAGGACCAGGATTGGGAACCCCTGCTCTAGATAACTTCCTTATTTATGCTGTTCCATTCTAAGCCTGTGTTATTTCGTATCCCCTAAGAATGAGGCAGTGAAGCTCTCAGAAGCATGACATTCACACAGTATATTTGTTTAACACCAGAAACACACAAACATGCTTTGAATGAAGTTAGATTATTCATTGTAAAAACATAGGATACGGAATTGGATAACTGATACAGTTACATTCTAAAGCTGTATTATTTCGTATTGAGGCAGTGAAGCTCTCACAAGCATATACCAGGGGTCTCCAACCCTGGTCCTGGATTGCTACTGTGGCTGCTGGTTTTCATTTCAACCAATCTCTTAGCTACTTATTGAACCAATTATTAGCTTAATTGGTCAAGATTAACAGGTGTTCCAGATCTTTAGCCACTGATTATGTAAAGACACCTATAAAAACCTGCTGGATAGGGGCTCTCCAGGACCAGGGTTGGAGATCCCTGCCTTATACGGTGTCGCTTGGGGTCAGGATTGATTCCGGGTCGCGCTCAAGGACTGTAAAAAGAAGGCAAGGATAATGATGCCATAGATGGGCGGAGCTAAGACAGAGGCAGAGCCCAGAAAGGATATTCTTGTTCAGATTGCACATGGGAATAGAGTGGCAAAGAATACCAGTGTAGTGTTATAAAGTGGTACATCGTCACAATGTGGTACGCATACCAAAACTTGACCCGTGTAATGTTAGAAAGTGGTACGCTGTGAGATTTTGGTACATGTGCAATCAATTGCGATGTGTTGTGTTTTTCTATTGTCAAGCAGAGCTACATTTATCATTAATTATACTTTTTTTTGCAAACCATTAATTATATATAATTTTTTTGCAAAGTTAAACTGGAAACAGACAATCAGTCTCTCTAAAAAGAAAAAAAACAATTTATGACGAACAAGACAAACATGAGTCCATCGCAAAGTTGCACAAGTAAAAAAAATGCACAAGACCCAATGTAGTGCATATGATAAATATTTGCATACTATTTTCTAAATGGTGGAAAAATATGATTAATTAAATTTAAAAAGATGTAAAAGACCGAAAACAGCATAACGTACCAGATTTGATGGGCGCTTCCATGCTTTCTTAGCGGAAGTTCAGAAGTTGTTTATGCAGTGTGTCGCGTGCCACTTTTTACCCTTGTACCTGATAATAACACTACACCGGTACATTTTACAGAAAGGCTGGAGTAACACTGCTGTGACTCTCGACAGTCAATGCAAAATACCTGCAAAATTCATTCTTATACGTTCTTTAATAATCGTTATAAAAATAGGTATCAAAGGCCTTGTACACACACACACTGAGGTTATCGCGACAACCGTATTAACAAACTGCACTCGCTGCGGTGGTTTGTCGTACACACACGCCTTTCATTAGGCTACGTACACACACAGGCTAAATGCGATTGTGAGTTCACCTTTTGCTTTTAATACGGTTTATATACACACGCAGTTCAGTTACAAAGGGCAGTGACAACCGCAGTAGTTCAATTTCAGAGCTACGTACACACACACTGCAGTTGGTTCGACAACCATATTTTATGGCTGCGGTTGTTTGTTGTACACACACACCTTTCATTACTGAAGTGAGTGCACTCCCTGTTTCAACAAACCACTGAACTCGTGCCATCATTACATCCCGATCGTGAGGTTTTGTGTGACAACATGTGTTCCCTTTCAATTCGAAGACGACCACCAATGACATTATGTATGGGATATGCCTGCCCATTGGATAGGTATCGCTGAGCTCTCTATATCAGAGCTGCCGGTAGGCCCCTTCCTGGGATGATGCACTCGGTCCTGCCACCGAGGGATTAAAACCGTCATACTGAGGAAGCCATTTCTCTTTTTCCTTCTCAAGACAGTACGGTAAGGACCTCTGTGTTCAGCTGAGTGTGTTGATACAAAAGATCTTGGCGAGTCGAATCGAGTTGATTGTATTTCCTTTGCATTCGTGCTGAAAGCTGGCTAGTCGCTTTCCCGGAACCAATGACTCTGAAAAAGGCAGAGCCTTTGCCTTTCTGTCTTTCAGTGGCCTCTTCGCTTGAGTGGTAGGCCACTCTTTCTTATATGCGTGTCGTGTGTGAGCGACTGCCTGTACAGTCACCCTCACGAGTGGTTGTCTATTCCTTCTTGGGAGAGCACAGTTCCTCCACGGGGCTAGGCCTAGGCTGCATTCCCGCTGTCGAGTGACCCTTCCAGCCGTGAGTTTCCTCCATGGGGCTAGACCTTGCCGCATCCCCGCTGTCGAGTAGACCTCGCCGGCTGCATAGGCCCGTCCACCATGGTGAGTCGGTCCTTGTAAACAAACAGTGTGCTCTCCCCTATCTATCTATTTCTACCGTGGTTTTTTGCTATCTGCTTCAACTCGCCCGCCACGGCTTCAGTCCTTGTGTCTCCCTGGTTTATGCTACGTGCTGACAAGGTGTGTGACCACGCGGTTAGGGTAGACACCGTTGCATAGCGCTGCCCCCCACCCCCCTCGGTGCTTCGGTACAGCGGTGCATGCATAGCCCTTGGTACTTTGGTATCTAGGTGCTCATTGCACATGGCACATGGTGCCTAGCGCTACAGCGCCAGTGCGTGGATACAGTACTCAGTGCGCACGGTGCACACTGCTACAGCTCTAGTGCAGTGACACACGGTGCTGCACGGTACTCGGTGTGCACGGTGCCCGGGGCGCGTGGTGCACGCGGTGACCGGTGATACAGCGCTAGTGCACAGGCGCACGCAACGGCACGGTACGTGGTGTGCAAGGTGCTCGGTGCACGTGGTGCAAACGTTGCTTAAGAACATAAGAAAGTTTAAAAACGAGAGGAGGCTATTCAGCCCATCTTGCTCGTTTGATTGTTAGTAGCTTGATCCCAGAATCTCATCAAGCAGCTTCTTGAAGGATCCCAGGGTGTCAGCTTCAACAACATTACTGGGGAGTTGGTTCGTTTGCTATTTTCCAGTCTGTCGGTACAACCCCTGTGTCAAGAGACTGTTGCATGATCTTGGTTAGCGGTTTGTAAATAACTTCTTTCATTTCTTTGAGTACTGTTGGGAGGATCTCATCTGGCCCAGGGGATTTGTTTATTTTAAGAGCTCCGAGTCCCTTTAACACTTCTGCCTCTGTTATGCTAAAGTTATTTAAAATTGGATAGGAACAGGTCGACATGTGGGGCATGTTGTCCATGTCCTCCTTTGTAAAAACCTGTGAAAGGTAATCATTTAATATATTTGCTATTTTTTTTTCTTCATCTATGATTTTGCCATTTGTGTCTCTTAGACATTTAACCTCCTCTTTGAATGTTCTCTTGCTGTTATAATATTGGAAAAACATTTTGGTATTGGTTTTAGCCCCCTTAGCAATGTTGATTTCTATCTTTCTCTTGGCCTTTCTAACTTCCTTTTTGACTTGTGTTTGCAGTTCCAAGTACTCTTTCTGTGTGTTTTGTTTTTGGTCCCTTTTAAACGCTCTGTAAAGTGCCTTTTTTCGTTGAATATTTGATTTAATTGATCTATTAAACCATTTTGGCCATTTTGTTTTAGATTTAGATTTGTCTACTTTTGGGATGTAATTGTTTTGCGTCTCTAGTACTACATTTTTAAAAAACAGCCATCCTTTTTCTGTGGATGTTTTCTCTATTTTACTCCAATCTACTTCTATTAGTCTCTGTTTCATACCTTCATAGTTTGCTTTTCTAAAATTGTAAAGTCATTACTTTTGGGATTTTAAAAAATATTTCAAATGAGACCATGTTGTGGTCTGAGTTTGCCAATGGCTCTCTGACCTCTGTTTTAGTTATTCTGTCTTTGTTATTTGAAAAGACTAAATCAAGGCATGCCTCCCCTCTAGTCGATGCTTTGACAAATTGCGTTAGGAAGCAGTCATTTGTCATTTCCACCATTTCAATTTCGTCCGTCATGCTCCCCATCGGGTTTTCCCATTTTATACAGGGAAAGTTGAAATCCCCCATTAGTATGGCTTCTCCTTTTCTACACGCATTTCGAATGTCATTGTACAACAGATTATTTTGCTCAGCGTCTGAATTTGGCGGTCTATAGCATGCTCCTATTATTATGCCCTTTGAATTTGTGCTTATTATTCTGACCCATATTGATTCTGCCTTGTTTTCTTTGTCCTGATTTAACACCTGGGCTTCAAGACTATTTCTTATGCATACCGCTACCCCTCCGCCTCTTCTGTCCTGCCTGTCTTTCCTATATAGTGTGTACCCACTAATATTATATTCGTCTCCATCACTCTCAGACAACCAAGTTTCTGTAACACCTATCACATCGTAGTTACTTGTTAGTGCAGTAGCTTCAAGTTCTAACATTTTGTTTCTGAGACTTCTAGCATTAAGATAAATACATTTAATAGTGGTCTTACCTGAGTTGTTGCCCTTGTTTTGATGTGGTCTCCCTTCTGTTTTTTTGTTTTCTCCCCCCTTCCTTTCTAGTTTAAATGCTTCTGGACCGCCTGAAGGATCCTTTCTCCGAGTAGATTGGTTCCCTTTCTGTTTAAGTGCAGTCCGTCCCACCTGTATAGATAGTCCTTGTTGTAGAAAGTGCTCCAATGATGAAAGATGAAGCCTTCCTGTGTGCACCACGATTTCAGCCATGCATTTTGATTTTGTATTTCCAGCTGTCCATATGGTCCTTTGCAAGGCGCCGGCAGTATCCCAGAAAATACCACAGTTTTGGTCTTGTCTTTTAATTTCCTTCCTAGCTCTCTGAATTTGTTTTGCAGGGATCTTGGCCTGTCTCTACCAATGTTGTTTGTACCAATGTGGACGACTACTACCGGGTCGTCTCCTGTTCGTTCTAGGAGCCTGTCCACATTCTCAGTGATGTGCTTGACTGAGGCTCCTGGAAGGCAGCACACTGTTGTAGTAAGGGGGTCCAAACTGTGAACTGAACTTGCTGTATTTCTCAGTATGGAGTCCCCAACAATCATGACCTCCGTTCTTTTTACTGCCTGGCCAGCACTGTTTATAGGGTCCTGGGTGTTGTTTCTTTCATTCTCTTGATGTTAGTTTTGGTCATCTAAATGTTGAAGTGGCTCAAATTTGTTGGATGTCTGGATTTCTGGTGGTTGTGTTTGACGAAGTTTCTTTTTTTCCCTGCTTCTGCCTATCTGAACCCAGCTGTTTCGACTCTCTTCCATCTCCCTGGTGGCTTTCAGTCTGCTAGGGGTGCAGATTTCCATGAATTGTGGGTGTGTCAGCTCCTCGAGCTCCTGTTGCTGTCTCATTTCCTCCAGCTCCTTTTCTAGCAGGCTTAATCGCTGAAGCAAGTCCTGGATCGTGCGGCACTTTACACAAACTTGGTTGAGCTCTGTTGGGATTTCTCGGATTTCCTACATCATGCAGTTGTCACAGATTACTGGCTTGAAGTGGCTTTTTTTTTTTTTAGTTTAGTGTAGCTTCTGCAACTGTCAACCTGCTTTCAAACTGCTTCTAACTGCGTTGTACTTGTCCACTCGTAATTCTCACACGATGTCGCTTCCACACGCTGTCGCTGGGAAGCCTGTCTGCCTTTGTTTGTTTTTGTGCTGCGTGCTCCGCTCCTCCCCCGTGTCCCAGAACGCCGGTGCTATATATTCTAGCTCACGGTGTACCCAGTGCAAGCAGTGTTCGGTGCACGCTGTGTTCAGTCGGTGCAAAACACGCCAACATATGTTGAGCAAGACTGGGTTCCATGCCTGTACGTCCTGTAGGGCCAACATCCCTCAAGCGGACAAGCACACCCTCTGTGCGTGGTGCCTGGGCGTCCAGCATGCCACCTTGGCCCTCGAGAGAGAGGTGGCCTGCAGTATCTGCGCAACTTTTCAGACTTTTCAGGAAAGCAGGTTGGAGAGGGCCAGGAGGGCGAGTTCCGGTCCTCAATGGCCGGACTGTCAGCGGCTCTTGGAGCCCCAGAACCCCTCCTCCATGAACAGGCCAGGGGCATTATGGACCTCAAGGCACAAACGTCCCAGGTCCTGGAGCTGGCTGCGGCTCCCTCCCCCAGGGGAGATCAGGGTGAACGGGAAGAAGCGCCCCAGATGGCACAGGAGGATACGCTCTCGATAGCACCCTCCTGGGACAGTGCCTCCTTCTCCTCTGGCATGGAGGTAGGAGGGGAGCTCGAACCCCCTGCTGAGGCGGAACCTAGCTTCGAGGTGGCCTCGGAAGCCAGCGCTCCACCACGGTCAGACTCGACATCGGCACTGATGGGGCGTGCTGCAGCGTTTGTGCAGGTCCCCTGGACACCAGCGACAGAGCCACGCTGCTCCGTTTTTTGGATGCAGGCGATGGCCCCTCGCACTCAAAAGTTTGTAGTTTTTAATGTGTGATTAACAGTGGGCAGTGGACACCAATAAACTACATTCCCAGAGTACATTACGATTGAGCTATGAGTTTAGATCCGACTGTGAGGTTTTTTTTCCTTTTGTTTTATACTTTTCAGCTGAAAAAAAAAAAAAAACACGTTTATTGTTTAAGTCAATCTTTAGGAATTTCTAGTCGCATACGTGTGCCTAAATTAAAATGTACGTTGGCACAAGCATTCTGTTAGTCTCATATCGGTCGCACTGGCGTTTGGGGACACGAACTGTCCCATTGTATTTTATTTACGTTGCAAAACCAAAAATACAATGTTTGCATTTTTTTATTCTTACAACAGAATATTATACGTATGCACTATTTACTATTGTTATTAATTTACTATTCATCAATATTACAAAATCAACTTGACCAGGCGCGTAGCCGCCTCGGTAAAAATCGGTTCAATTCTTCATTGTGAAGACGAAAAAAAAAAAGATAAAAACCCCAAAATGTACCCAATTTATTTTTTAAGAGTGTAAAATTGATTATATATATATATTATATATATACTATTATTTTTATTTCTGCACATTACTGTGATCCCGGGCTGTACAGACACTGCTGTATGTAAAGTTACTCTACTCTGGTTTACAGTGCAGCGCTAACATGAAATGAAAAAAACAACCAATTACACATTTCTTTCTAAAGAAGCCGACTCTTGGTAAGAATCAATGTAAGTGAATTTATCATTTATATTGTTGTTTTCCCCCTGCGCAATGTGATGTTTAGCTGCAATACGTTTTGATAAATCCTTTTTTTGTGTTTTCATGTTGAATGTTTTAACGCCAGCACAGCAAACATCCAAGAACCTGTTTTTATGATGACATTAAATGTGTAGCTAAACCGGGATAGCTGGCTGTGTGGGGTTTTTTTTTTCTCGCGTCACTTTAACTGGACAGTCAGCTCGTCCAAGTATCACCCTACCTGCTATAGCATAGCGTTTTATTCGAGCATAGTGGCTGTGTATTTGCATGTATAGCGACCCGGCCTGTGCGCTAGGCAGCACCGGGACCTCTGCGACCGGTTTCCCCCGCCTGAGGTACTGTACTACTTCCTATCGTCGATTTATATTGACAAAAAAATATTAGAATTGAGTGGGAAACTGTAAACGTTCAAAGGAGATCTAGCGTTCAGAGGTGGGAACATCACATTATTATCAGTGGGGCTTGCGAAGCAAGAGTCCCCACTTTAAATCTTCGACATACTTATTATTATTATTCTTTGGCACGCTACTCCTCTTACACCGTTTAAGCTACAAACGCCGTTCAAACTTTAAAACGTGTAGACCGGTCTGGAATAGTGTGCTTGTATACAACTTTTTGATATTTTTATACTTGTTAAACTATTAAGCTTTTTGTCCTTTTTTGTCCATCTTAATTCACTTTAATGGGACTTTTTTCAACATTCTAAAGCTCCCCATTGTTTAAAGACTCCCAGACTTCCATCATTCTATTTACTGTAAACGATGTGACTTTTGACACAAATCAGCTACTTTACCACTTTCCCAACAAGCTAGACAAAAAAGTTAGAGGGTATTCAAATCTGAAATCAGAACAGAAATAACCAATCAAGAGATACACCTGTTTTAGTAACCGCACCAACTACGTTTTCTGTGAAATTTTAGAAATAACTGCTGTTTTGACCAGTTTCCCAACGTTAGACAAATACTTAGAGCAAATTAAATCTTCCTCTACTTCTCAGCTATTCAAATATGAAATCAAGAGGTACAGCTGTTTTAGTAACTGCATCAACTTCTTTCAGTAGACTACTTCCCAGTGTTGAATTAACTGTCATAGAACTCTAAGGAATTTCAAATTATAGCACATTCTAAGCATGAGACAATTAGTAAACAATGTGACTTTTGACACAAATCAGCTGCTTTGACCACTTTCCCAACAAGTTAGACAAAATGTTAGAGTGTATGAAATCTTCCTCTACTTCTCTGCTATTCAAATCTGAAATCAGTTAAAAAATATCTTCTCCCAATCAAACGGTACATGTCTGATGAAATGTGTGATCTAACTGCCCCACAGTCCAAAGTAATAAGGTTGATATAGGAGTCTATCAAAGTAATCAGACCAATTATTTTACTAAATTTAACTCCATGAATGTAACTGCTTTGCTTTAAAAAGTAAAACTTTTTAAACTTCTTCCACTACCACAAAAATACTTTTAAAGAGCTAAAGCAAGCCCCACAACTTACTTTAAAGTCTAGTTATTATTATTATTATTATTATTATTATTATTATTATTATTATTATTATTATTAAGAGCTCAACCAAGTTTGTGTAAAGTGCTGCACGATCCAGGACTTGCTTCAGCGATTAAGCCTGCTAGAAAAGGAGCTGGAGGAAATGAGACAGCAAGAGGAGCTCGAGGAGCTGACACACCCACAATTCATATTGTAACACTTGAAATGTATTTGCTTACGATTGTAAGTCGCCCTGGATAAGGGCGTCTGCTAAGAAATAAATAATAATAATAATAATAATTCTTATTATTATTTTTGGTGAATACCTTGTCAAAGTACTATAGAGTCATACAAACATTGTACACGAACAGCCAATATTTGGCTTCAACCCAGCCGTCAGAGTCCAGAGCTCTAACTACGACTACCTCAGCCAGGGCCGGATTAACCTTTTGTGGGTCTGGCGCCAAACAGATTTGTGGAACCACTGTAAAAGACAGGGGATGGACACAGAAGTTGTCTTTGACACAGCATGTTTTTGAGCACCACTTACATTTTTTTCATCATTTTCTTAGTCACTTGTTCCTTGATGTTTACTCTCCCGCTCTCTGAAACAGTGCATGCACAGGCAATACACCAGTGTAGTGTACACTCAAAACACACTACTAGTCACCTTCAAAACACTCTCAAGCTCAAAACATGTTGCTTTTTACAGTTATGGTATTACATTTTTATTTTCCCCAAACGTTTTTCAGCTAAAGCGAACTGAATTAACTAACATAACAATGTACTAATAGAAACTGTAACCGTACAAATGTACTGTATATCAAAATACGGAGTTGAAATACAAAGCAAACAAAAAATAAAAATTACCAAAATGAACTATACACCTTAAAGAAAAAAAACAGTACTACATACAGAAACACACACACACACACACAGACGAATACAGTAAATTGGACTCTATAGCTAATGGATGCCTTCTTTCAAGCATACTAGTTTGAGTTCCTTTGCTTCAAAAACAACAATCATTCTCGAGGGATTACACATTTTTTTCGCTATACAACATGTTTTGAATATGTTATCTTGTTTAATACAACTTTTTTAATGAACAAAAAAAAAGTTTAATTTTATAACAAATAGTAACATACTGATGTACATACTGATAGAATGTGTCTATTTTGTGGCTCACCTTTGTCGTTTATTTGTGTACCTTGTGTTTGTACATTAGTCACGGTGTCAGCACCAGTCACAGTGTCAGCACCAGTCAGTGTCAGCACCAGTCAGTGTCAGCACCAGTGTCAGCACCAGTCAGTGTCAGCACCAGTCAGTGTCAGCACCAGTCACAGTGTCAGCACCAGTCACAGTGTCAGCACCAGTTCCAGTCCCAGTGTCAGCACCAGTCACAGTGTCAGTACCAGTCCCAGCAGTGTCAGCACCAGTCCCAGTGTCAGCACCAGTCCCAGTGTCAGCACCAGTCTTACCAGTGAGCAGCAGTTACCAGTCCCAGCAGTGTAAGGCAACTTAAGTAGCAGTGAACCAAATGCAAGTCATTATAGGTATGAACCCATCTACTTATTAATATTGATGTTATATTCTCGTCTTTTTAAAATAACATATTTCTGACAGTGTCACTATGGTCATTTTAGGTTGCTGTGGTTTTGCTGGGAGACAATTAGTTTTAATCTTTGAAATAATATGGGTCATCAAATTTTAACATTAACATCATCATCCAAGGGACTTAATATTGCTTTGCAGTTTGCATGAACAGTCTCCAGGCTTTATAAGAGGATACCTTTTACCTTTTTAACATGAACAGGATCTGCAAGAGATTTGTTCAACTTTTTTTTTTTTTTTGCCTCAGTAAGAATCTAATCCTAGCTACGCCCCTGCAGACCTCAATCCCATTGAACTTGTACGGGACAAACTGGACAGAAGAGTCAAAGCAAAGCTACCCACAAGTGCCCTACATTTCTGGGAACTGCTGCAGAAGAGCTGGGAAGACATGTCGGGTGATTTCCTGCTGAAACTTGTTAACCGAATGCCTTGTGTTTGTGAAGCTGTTATTAAGGCAAAGGGTGGCTATTTTGAGGAATCCAAGATTTAGAGACAATTTTTAATTTTCTTGAACATTGCTTTGATACTCCTTATGTTTTGTTTTGTATATTGTAACATGTGTTTTCATTTTCAAGTATTTACAGAAACGTATACGACGTAAAACATTGTCAATTATGAAAAAAACCTAGTTTCCAGCAAGTGTACTCAAACTTTTGACTGGTACTGTATATATATATATATATATATATATATATATATATATATATATATATATATATATATATAAGTTTGAGAAAAAGGAAAACTGCTGTGTACCAAAATGATCAATAAGAAAAAAGAAAAAAAGAGAAAAGGATATTTCAGGTACTTAAAAGGTAGAATAATTGATTACAAATCAATTATCAGGACGTTTCGAACTACAAGTCCTTCATCGGCTGAATACAAAAAAACAGTGCTTTAAGAAGTTGATAAAAAACAAACAAGTAGTCTTTTACACAAAATTCCAGAATGTTGATGATGTTGATGATGACCTCAGTATAGAATGTTCATTCTGAATGGCTGAATGGCTCCAAAGTGCCTAGTTTGAAAATAAGTTCACATTCCTTTTGTTTCCTGACAGCATTAGTTCCATAGCATTGAACCATCCCACAAATAGTGTGGTCATTTCTGTTAAAATGTCTGGCAACAGGAAAGGTAGAGGTGTTAATTCGTATACTTCTCAGATGTTCCACGAAGCGATCAGCCAAGCGTCGTTTTGTTTCACCAATATATAGCTTGTTACATTTGATGCAGCCAATGCAATATACTATTCCTTTACTAATGCAAGTAAAAGTATCATGATTTCCATTACACGAGAGTAGATGTTAAAACTTCATGCTGATTTGAACTCGGCTCTCGCCAAGATAAGCACCAACTAAGACGTAGCTTTACAGTAAACTAATGTGATCCATATGCGTCTCCATCCATTTACGTTTCCTTCCATATGATGATGTAGATATCCTTCTGACTGGTGTTAATGGCTGAAGTGTAATGCTGGCTCCAGGGATCAGCTTATTTTGCCTCCCTGGCGCATCAGCACACACAACGGCTGCGATGCTGGCTCCGGGGATCAACCAAAGTGCGGCCTCCCCAGCGCATCAGCATGACAACCGTCTGGATTGAGCTAAGTAGGGTACATCTCTGGGGTTTTCAAGTGGGCACCTTCCATCCTCAGTGTTTCGTCGACTAGCCCACGACACCTCAAGAGGGCTCGACGGTGATTCTGGCGTCCCAGCATCACCCCCCTCCGTCCCCCACTCAACTCAGCCCAGCTTACTTACCTGTCCCCAGCCAGAATCTTTCCGTCTCAACCACAGCCAGTTGCTGCTCCTCTCTGCTGCTTCAGATAAGTTCTTCACTGTGCGACGCAACTCTTGGCCACTGAATCCGACGTCTCTGAGAAACCGGGTTGTAGAGTGTGCCACAAATCCTCGACAACCCACTTCCACTGGGTAAACCCGAACTCTCCATCCTCGCTGTTCCGCTTCAGTGGCTAGTTGAGCATACCGCAGTTTCTTCCTCTCATACGCCTCATCTACAGCATCCTCCCATGGCACTGTTAACTCTACCAGGTGAACAAGGCGTGCTGATCCAGACCACAAGACAATATCTGGTCGAAGGTTAGTGGTGGCAATCTCAGGTGGAAAAATAAGCCGTTGACCAACATCTGCCAGCATTTTCCAGTCTCTAGCAGCTTCCAGTTGTCCTGGGCGAGGATTGGTTTTAACACCTTTTCTTGGTGGTTGCTCTCCTGATCGGAGGAATGTTGTCTTTTGTGTGTAATGTTTTGATGGAACAGGTGGCAACTTATTGTTCATGTTACGCTTGTCTTCCAATGCTAAGGCCAAACATCGCAGCACCTGGTCATGGCGCCAAGTAAACCGTCCTTGGCTAAGAGCCACCTTACATCCTGTCAAAATGTGCCTTAATGTTGCAGGTGATGAACACAAAGGACATGAGGGATCCTCTCCTACCCAGAGGTTTAGGTTCTGTGGTGATGGGAGAACATCATATGTTGACCTGATGAGGAAACTGATCCTGCTCTGTTCCATTGACCATAGGTCTTGCCAGCCAATCTTGCGTTGTTCCACACTCTCCCATCTCATCCATTCTCCCTGTTTGGCCTGGGAAATGGCCTTTATACACCTCATCCTCTCCTCCTGCTTTTGCACCTCGTTGACTACCAGCTTCCTTCTTTGAGCTGGGGCCGCCTTGTGCCATGTAGGAGGAGTTGAACTGAAACCAAGACCCCCTCTTCCATGCTGAACTTGCCCCATGATATCACCAATTCGAAGGGCAGCCTTTGCATCTTCCACAGCTTTCTTTGCCGCCCACTTTCTTCCAGTTTTCAACACAGGTGCTGCCTCCCTTACGCATTTATCGCGTGACTCTACTAATGTCATTTCCAATCTGACCTTGGCGCACTTAAACTCCTCGGTTAGAGCAGAAACTGGTAGCTGCAGTATTCCTTTACCATAAAGTCCCACTCTGCTGAGGCAGCGTGGAACTCCCAACCATTTCCTGATGTATGAACTGATTAAAGCTTCCAGCTTCTCTACTGTTGTCAAAGAAACCTCGTACACAGTCAGTGGCCACAGCAACCTCGGCAGTAGACCAAACTGAAAGCACCAGAGTTTTAGTTTACCTGGTAGAGCGCAGCTGTCTATGCTCTTCAACCCTTCCACTGCTTGTTGTCTAACTTCTCCCACACGAACTGTGTCCTTTAGATCCCCGTCGTACCATCTCCCAAGACTCTTCACTGGCTTCTCAGACACTGTTGGTATTGCCTCACCATTAATGAAGAATGTTTTATCTACTACTTTGCCTTTAATTATAGAGATGCTCCTTGATTTAGTGGGCTTGAATTGCATTCGTGCCCATTCAATGTTATTGGTTAATTTGCCCAATAATCGATTAGTGCAGGCTACTGTTGTAGTCATGGTTGTCATGTCATCCATGTATGCTCGAATTGGTGGTAGTCGCATTCCAGAAGCCAAGCGCTCTCCTCCTACTACCCATTTTGATGCCCTAATGATTACTTCCATTGCCATGGTAAAAGCCAGCGGAGAAATGGTGCATCCTGCCATTATTCCAACCTCTAGGCATTGCCATGTAGTGCTGAATTCTGAAGTTGAAAAACTGAATTGCAAATCTCCAAAATAGGCTTTCACTAAATTTGTTATTGTCATCGGTACACTGAAAAAATCAAATGCTGCCCAAAGTAGTTCATGTGGCACTGAACCATATGCATTAGCCAAATCCAGGAATGTCACATGGAGCTCCTTCCTCTCCTTTTTAGCTGATTGAATTTGTTGCCAGATCACATTGATGTGTTCTAAGCAACCTGGGAAACCTGGAATGCCCGCTTTTTGTATTGAAGTGTCAATGAAGCAGTTCTTTAATAGGTAAGCTGACAATCTCTGAGCAATAATGCTGAAGAAAATCTTGCCTTCTACATTTAATAGGGAAATGGGACGAAACTGACTGATGCT
Source organism: Acipenser ruthenus (assembly GCF_902713425.1). Taxonomy (NCBI): domain Eukaryota; kingdom Metazoa; phylum Chordata; class Actinopteri; order Acipenseriformes; family Acipenseridae; genus Acipenser; species Acipenser ruthenus. Next base: position 5,135,326 of record NC_081222.1, read on the forward strand.
TGTAGAATCTTTTTCTTTAGGTATAAAGACTCCACCTGCTCGGCGCCATGCTCTTGGTACAACCTGTTTTTCCCATGCCACTTTCATCAATTTCCACAGAATTCGTAGAACTCCTGAAGCACTCTTGTACACTCTGTACGGAACTCCATTAGGCCCTGGAGATGATGAAGCCCTTGCTTTTTTCACAGCTTTTTCTATTTCTTTCCACTTAGGTGCACAGTCCTCCATTTGGTATTCTGGTGGATTGATAGGTGGGATGTCTGACGGAATTGACATAGGCTCCTGCCTTTTTGAATCTGTATGTGTTTCCTCCAAATATCTCTCCAGCTCAACCTTAGATGCTTTTAGTGTGCCATTCTTCTCACTGGTGAATAACTTCTTTACAAATTTGAATGGGTCTTTATAAAAGTTAGCTCTCGCACGCTCCTTCTTTTTGTAGCGTTTCCGTAGGCGCTCAGCTCTGCGCAATGTTGCAAGCTTATCTTTTATGACCCTTTGTAAGAGATTGAGTCCCTCCTTCTGACTTTGTTCTGCTCTTCTCCATTGGTTCCTCAGCTGTCTCCTTTCTCTAACTAAGCGTTCAATCTCCTGCTGCCGTCTAGACTTTCCAGGAATAGTTTGTACTTTTTCCTTCCTTTTTTCAACTCCAAACCTCTCACTTCCATATGCGTAGATGATGTCCCCAAATTTATCCAGCTTCTTTTCAACTGTTCCACTTAATCTTTCCAATGCAACGCAGAGATCTGTGTTTACTGTGTCCCATGCAGTTTTCTCACAAGCTCTTGGCCATTTAACTCCAGGCTTGTGCCCGTTGAGGTTCTTTTCTCTCTTATGCTGGTTTGTCTGACCGGGTTCACAAGGATCATTATGTTCATCACTAACTGTGTCCATGCAAGTCCTCCTCACATCTATGACAGGGGTGCTGATATCCTGCGAACTGTGGTTTGCTTCCTGTCGCTGGATTTCATTCGACTGACTTGACTGACTTCGTAAGAAGTACTGATCAATGCGAGGCCCTTGTCCCTTCTCCCTCAAGCATTTCATTCTCCCTTGATGAATCTTCAAACCCCTGACCGTTGTCGCCTTGCTCCAGCCGCAGAAACAAACCTGGAGTTCCATGTCTTTGTTAACTGCAGATCTTGAACTAGTCTTTTGTGAAGTACTCTCCATACTCATATCCGTTTCCGTTCCTAAGTCGTTAACCGTGTTGTCCAACGTTGAGTCATCTTCCGCCCCCGCTCTCGCAGACTCTAGGGGTATTTTTCTCTTTAATTTCTTAGAAGCCTTGGGCGGGTGTCTCCAGCATCCTGTAAACACAGAGCTGGATACTGCCGACAAGGGTAGCTAACCCTTACCAGCCCCAATGGGGTCTCTTTCCTCCTGTCAGCTGTCTCTCCAGGCTGTCACAAGGTCTTTCCCTTGTTGCCAGCTGCACTATTCACAGCAGTCACTGGACGTATCCAGATCTTCATGATTTCCATTACACGAGAGTAGATGTTAAAACTTCATGCTGATTTGAACTCGGCTCTCGCCAAGATAAGCACCAACTAAGACGTAGCTTTACAGTAAACTAATGTGATCCATATGCGTCTCCATCCATTTACGTTTCCTTCCATATGATGATGTAGATATCCTTCTGACTGGTGTTAATGGCTGAAGTGTAATGCTGGCTCCAGGGATCAGCTTATTTTGCCTCCCTGGCGCATCAGCACACACAACGGCTGCGATGCTGGCTCCGGGGATCAACCAAAGTGCGGCCTCCCCAGCGCATCAGCATGACAACCGTCTGGATTGAGCTAAGTAGGGTACATCTCTGGGGTTTTCAAGTGGGCACCTTCCATCCTCAGTGTTTCGTCGACTAGCCCACGACACCTCAAGAGGGCTCGACGGTGATTCTGGCGTCCCAGCATCACCCCCCTCCGTCCCCCACTCAACTCAGCCCAGCTTACTTACCTGTCCCCAGCCAGAATCTTTCCGTCTCAACCACAGCCAGTTGCTGCTCCTCTCTGCTGCTTCAGATAAGTTCTTCACTGTGCGACGCAACTCTTGGCCACTGAATCCGACGTCTCTGAGAAACCGGGTTGTAGAGTGTGCCACAAATCCTCGACAACCCACTTCCACTGGGTAAACCCGAACTCTCCATCCTCGCTGTTCCGCTTCAGTGGCTAGTTGAGCATACCGCAGTTTCTTCCTCTCATACGCCTCATCTACAGCATCCTCCCATGGCACTGTTAACTCTACCAGGTGAACAAGGCGTGCTGATCCAGACCACAAGACAATATCTGGTCGAAGGTTAGTGGTGGCAATCTCAGGTGGAAAAATAAGCCGTTGACCAACATCTGCCAGCATTTTCCAGTCTCTAGCAGCTTCCAGTTGTCCTGGGCGAGGATTGGTTTTAACACCTTTTCTTGGTGGTTGCTCTCCTGATCGGAGGAATGTTGTCTTTTGTGTGTAATGTTTTGATGGAACAGGTGGCAACTTATTGTTCATGTTACGCTTGTCTTCCAATGCTAAGGCCAAACATCGCAGCACCTGGTCATGGCGCCAAGTAAACCGTCCTTGGCTAAGAGCCACCTTACATCCTGTCAAAATGTGCCTTAATGTTGCAGGTGATGAACACAAAGGACATGAGGGATCCTCTCCTACCCAGAGGTTTAGGTTCTGTGGTGATGGGAGAACATCATATGTTGACCTGATGAGGAAACTGATCCTGCTCTGTTCCATTGACCATAGGTCTTGCCAGCCAATCTTGCGTTGTTCCACACTCTCCCATCTCATCCATTCTCCCTGTTTGGCCTGGGAAATGGCCTTTATACACCTCATCCTCTCCTCCTGCTTTTGCACCTCGTTGACTACCAGCTTCCTTCTTTGAGCTGGGGCCGCCTTGTGCCATGTAGGAGGAGTTGAACTGAAACCAAGACCCCCTCTTCCATGCTGAACTTGCCCCATGATATCACCAATTCGAAGGGCAGCCTTTGCATCTTCCACAGCTTTCTTTGCCGCCCACTTTCTTCCAGTTTTCAACACAGGTGCTGCCTCCCTTACGCATTTATCGCGTGACTCTACTAATGTCATTTCCAATCTGACCTTGGCGCACTTAAACTCCTCGGTTAGAGCAGAAACTGGTAGCTGCAGTATTCCTTTACCATAAAGTCCCACTCTGCTGAGGCAGCGTGGAACTCCCAACCATTTCCTGATGTATGAACTGATTAATAGTATGGATAGTAAATGAGGATTTTGCTCCCTTAACTACTGTGTTGCAGTGAATGTATTTACAAGTAGCACAGCGTGACCTATTGCATGGAAACGTACCCTCAAGACTGTCCAGATTGGGTCGAATGTTACTGTGGACCAGATGCTCTCTTAGATTTTTGTCTCTTCTGTATGACATTTGAAAATAGGAGCTGTAGAAGGATCATCTTGAAGAATGCTAAAAAAATTTTGTATGATGTGTTGTACTTTTTTGGTCATAGGATGATAAGTAAGAACAAGGGGAATACGATTGTTGGTATTCTGTGTTTTGGTTTTGTACAAGGCATCATTTCTGTTTATTGTCGATACACTTAACTGAGCTTCTCTAAGTATAGTGTCTGGAAAACCATTTTCTGAAAAATACACACATCATTTGTTTTATTCAAAAAATCACTATCATCACTGCAAATGCGTCTCAGTCTTAGTAATTGGGAGTATGGAATGGAGTTGCGACAAGCTTTGGGATGTGAGGAGTCGTATCTTAGGTATGAATGAGAGTCTGTTTCTTTGTAGAACATTGTAGTATTGATGGTACAATTAGAAACCGTGATGGTAATGTCTAGGAAAGAAATTTGTTTAGAAATGTTCCATGTATACTTTAGAGCTGGATGAGACTGGTCAATAAAATGTATGAAATCCATTAAATCTTCATTAGTGATATCTGAGATGCCAAATATGTCATCAATGTATCTAAGATATAACATTGGTGTATGTCCCTTGTACTGAAAAACTTTATTTCCAATCCATCCCATAAAAAGACAGGCATAAGAGGGCCCCATTCTTGTTCCCATACAGACACCTCTAACTTGTTTATAAAAGTCTCCATTAAAGGAGAAACAATTCAAAGAAAGGACGAGTTGGGCTAGTTGCAAAAGAATATCCTCACCAACTATGCTACCCAGCTCCTGGTCCAGGCCCTGGTACTCTCCCGCCTAGACTACTGCAACTCCCTCCTGGCTGGCCTCCCTGCGTCCGCCACCCGTCCGCTCCAGCTCATCCAGAACTCTGCTGCCCGCCTGGTGTTCTCTCTGCCTCGCTTCGCCCACGCTACTCCACTACTCCGCTCGCTCCACTGGCTTCCGATCACCGCTCGCATCCAGTTCAAGACTCTTGTACTAGCCTACAGATGCCTTGACCAGACTGCACCCAGCTACCTCCAGACCCTCATCTCTCCCTACACCCCCGCTCGACCTCTCCGCTCCGCCTGCACTAGAAGACTACCTCTACCTCCGCTACGCTCCCCTGCCTCCAGAGCCCGCTCCTTCTCCACCCTTGCTCCGCAGTGGTGGAATGACCTTCCCACAGATGTCAGGACTGCCCAGTCCCTGACCACATTCCGGCGCCTCCTTAAGACTCACCTCTTCAAACAGCACCTGTAGAACTCCTCTGTTTGTATCCTGGGACACTATCACCCTTCATGTAAATGTGCTTTATTTTGCTCTTATCTGCCCCCTATTTTACTTCATTTAATCCTGTACTTCAGAATACTGTAATCTGCCAAGTGTTTAACCTGTAGTACTTTGTATTTAATCATATCCTGATGTAACTATCACTATTTAATCATATCCTGATGTAACTATCACTATTATCTGCTGTATTATTGAATTGTGGTTTGTCACACTTGTACTTTGCTTGAACAAAAGTTATTGTATTTCTTGCTCTTATTGTATTACTTGTATTGTAACACTTGAAATGTATTTGCTTACGATTGTAAGTCGCCCTGGATAAGGGCATCTGCTAAGAAATAAATAATAATAATAATAATAATAATATCGGTTGCAGATTCTTTTACTGTCCGTTTATCAAGGAAGTATTTTAGTGCTTGTAAACCGTCACTGTTGGGGATAACTGTGTAGAGGCTTTTGACATCCATTGAGAAGAGAGTTATATTTTCACTGTTACCATTTAAAGAAAAATGATCTATTATTTGCAAAAAATGGTTAGTCTTTAACGAATGAAGGTAGAGATTCCACAATGGGTCTGAAGACATCATCAAGAAACTTGGAAATTATTTCAGTGGGGCAGGAACATGCTGATTCAAGAGGACAGCCTGGATTGGTAGGCTTATGAATTTTAGGAAGTAAATAAAAACGGCTACAGCGAGGGTTTTCAACAATAAGATTAGATGCAGATTTGGGTAATAAGTTATTCTGGATGGCAGAATGGATAGTAGATGTGACTGTAGTTTATAACAGTTGTGTAAGATCATTTGGGACTTTCGTGTAGAAGTTAGTGTCAGAAAGTTGTTTAGATGCTGCTTCTATATATAGATCCTTTTTCCAAACTACTACAGCTCTTCCTTTGTCAGCAGGTTTTATTTTGATGTCATTACGTTTCTGTATATTCTGTAAGGCGTGATATTCATCTGTTGTCAAGTTTAAAAGACTAGTGTGTTGTTGAAAATTAATTTGACTTATTTCTGGTTCACATTTATCTATAAAAAAATCTAAGGCTTGAAATGCTCCGGAGGCTGGTGTCCAAGTAGAGTGCTTTTGTTTGTATTGATGGAAAATATCTAAGGAATCAGAAGCTGTCTTGGAGGATTGTGAAGCACCTAATTCATTTGTATCTGTGTCTCCATGAAAATGGGCATGTAAATGCATGCGGCGAAAGAAATGCTGTGTGTCACTGATGACTGCAAATGTGTCAGTGGATTTCTTTATAGGTACAAATGTGAGACCTTTGGATAAAGCGGAGTGTTCAGCAGTAGTAAGTGCCAAATTTTCTGGGATTGTAATAACAGTTTTATGTGGTCTTTGCTGTATTATATTTTGATAATTAATGGTAGTCTTATAGTCTTCCTTGAGCTTAATCAATTTTTTTCCTTTATTTATTTTCATGAAATCATAGATATCTGCATATAAATTGTGAATAAGGCGACAAGCTTGGTTGTATAAATCATTATTATTTAACATATCTTTTAAGCATGTCTTGGAAGTTATCATATCATGGTCAAGTTTTTGTATGTTATATTGATAATTTTTGATATATGCCTCATGATACTTTTACTACATTTAAATAAAGTAGATTGCACTTTCCTGTAATATCCTCTATGGTTGTTGCTTGGATGGAAATTCATTCTGAAGCCTTTAGGAGTGAGGTTTACTTTGAAACAGTTCTGAATGAAATAAATATGATTGGTAAATCTTGTCTTGCTCCATGTTGATCTTGCAAGTTTGATATAAGTTGGAGATATTCTTGGGTTCAAAAGACTGGTAAATCTTGTTAGGTCTTGGAAGCACTGTGATGTTATTTTTCGTTATAGTTTATATGTTATCGTTCTTAAGCAGCAGTAAAAATATATGTAAAGTTTGAGAAAAAGAAAAACCGCTGTGTACCAATATATATATATATATATATATATATATATATATATATATATATATAAATTACATGTAAATAACAACTGCTGCAAATGGACAGATTTATACAAAAACACAAAATCATCCAAAATGAACTTTAAAGATAACAAATAAATAGAAAGAAGGAAACAATATACAGACATTGCTTAAAAATGAAGTAGTAATTTTTCATTGATACTTAAAGTCATAAAGTGCATAAATAATTTGTCTAGGAATCAGCCAATTGTGAGCATAGTTACAAACAGAACCTTGAGCTCTATTAGATACATAAAGATGTAAACAACGTAAAAAAATATATAAACACGCATATATATATATATATATATATATATATATATATATATATATATATATATATATATATATATATATATATCAACTGTCACATAATCATAGATTGGTTCTTAAGATCTGTTACAAAATTAGAAATTGTTGAAAAGTCTGTTTCTTGTGCCGTCTGCTACACCTCTGAGCGGGCGCCTGTATTGATTAACGCATTGAATGATGGGATGGATTGTTTTTTTCTGCCCTTGGTCGCGCAGAGCGAGAGCGCGAGCGTCTCCTTTGAGCGAGACTGGACGTTCCGAGCGTGAGCGCGAGAGAAGCAGGCGCAGCAGCGGCACCGCGAGAGGAGGAAAGGAGGAAGAACAGCAGCAGCAGCAGCAGCAGGAGAAGCGGGTACAATATACACATATAAATATAAATAAGCACGTCAACGGGATATTAGTACGCGGCGGATAGGACACGGGACTGCCGGCGACTTCTCCAGGTAACGGATATGGGAACTAACGGGTTTTTTTTTGTTTTTTTGTTTTTTGCAGAGGGAACGAGTGAGAATAAGACGCGCGCATTTATAATTTAAACACACGACCATTTAAATCGGGCTCCAGTTTGGTTACCATTTTTGGCACGAGCGCCAGTTTTTGGGTATTTATATTCCCCAATTAGTAAAAAAACAAAACAAACAAAAAAAACGTGGTGCTTTCTTTCCCGATTCTCAAAGAGAAACAGAGAAGGGGTCGGTGGGTAGAGAGGCCGCTGCGGCCTGCTCGCTGGCGTTCGAGCCGGGGACTCCAGTAGACTTGAGACACGTGTGCGAGCAGTCTGATTCGGGTAGGGGGAATTGTAGAGTGGCAGGGACAAACCCGGGGTGTGGATTATGCAGTGAAGCGGGCCCAGCCAAGGCGATAGTATCCCTGTTCCGGGCGGAGATTACTGGAGACACGCCGGTGCATAGCTTTGCGAAAGTGGATCGGGGGGGGGGGGATGTGGGATTAGGGCGGTTTAACTAACAGGAGAGAGACCAGGTGAGGGGTGGAAGGTACGGACGTACATGCTGTGCAATGCAATCTAGTTTTTGGGATACTGTATACAGCAGAAGTCAATCAAAGTGTTTGTGTTTATTTAATACGTCTGATGTAGCTGTGGAGAGAGAGGGGCAGAAGATCGAGAACAAAAATAGTGCAGAAAGCATGGTGAACATGAACTATTACAGCACCGTGGATGGATGCGTGAAAAATATCCATCTAGTATATGTGTGTGTGTTTTTAAATTTAATTACATTTATAATTCTTTTTTCATAGAGCCACGGTTTTGTTTAATACTTTGTTCAAGGAATGTCTAGTTAGTTAAATTAAAAACAAGCCTTTGTTGTTGCAAACGTGCAAGCAGTGGGTTTAGCTGCGTAAAACAATAAAAAAAAAAAAAACTTAATTAACCTCATAGTGTCTGTCCCGTCTACTAGTGGTGGTTGGTAAAATGTCCATCAAACCTGTTTTGTTAACAATATAAATACAGTGAAGTTGCTCGAACATTTGTTTAATGTTTCAAGCAGTATTAACCATGCCATTAACAAATAGTACAGTTTGTAGGACTTTGGTACCGCTTGGCAACTGTTTTTTGTGTATTTAAGTACTTGAATCTGTAGTTCTGATCTGTAGTATTAAATGTATCCCTTTCTATTCTAGGTGGTGTTTGGCGCTGTGTTTTTTTTACGATGGAGTGGCAGCCGGATGAACAGGGGCTGCAGCAAGTACTACAGCTGCTGAAAGATTCCCAGTCTCCCAACACAGCAACACAGCGTGCCGTCCAGCAAGTATCCTTTCCTGATTGGGGGTCATGAATCAGGGGGCACTGGGCATACCATTCACCTAAACAGGCATGAAAGTTTGTATGTTTGTGGATTTTTGGGGGATGACAAACAGGGGGCTACATTGTCCTAGGTGTGTATTATTGTATACTTGTGTCAGTTTTCTGATTCATTGGAGTTACTGATTTGTAGGGCTGCAACAAAGGGTAAATTCTGACCTTCGACGGTTCGGAACACATTACAGTAGGAAGGTTGGAACCTTTGGTACTAATTTGAATAATTACTGGTGATGTCACCATAGCTACTTGTTTATATTTGATTGGAAATCCTATTTTACAGGAAATCCATATAAATGAAATAAAACATTCACATGTAGTTTAAAAATACGTTGTGTATATGTCATGTTTTTATAATTAAAATTTAAAATACATGTTTATTTACATGTAATTGATGCTGCTTGCGATACATACAGCAGGGCATGAATTTCATTTGTGTGCTGGGGGTATTTCCCCCCCCTATGCTGCAGCCAATGGGGGGGGGGGGGGAATTAAAACATTTTTAGGGGGGAATGGCAAAAGAAAAGGCACTTGCATATAAACTATTTTTTTATATATATAAACAAACACAGTCACTTGCACAGTTTGCATTCAATTTTCCTTTTGGTCGTCTGGGCATTTAACAAAACAGCAGAGGGGTTTCGAGACAATTCTTTCAATACAGCTTACACTATACAACTCTGCTGTCGACATGGATTAAGAAATTAAAGGTTTGCCTCTGGGTAACACGATCTCCTTGGGGTGGCAATGTTCAGTTTTTGAAATAAAAATTATTAGTGTTGCTGTATATTTTGCATGTTTCAAACATTCTACCATAGCACTTCTCTTACACTGTCTTGTACACTTTGTATTCAGTAGATATTTACTGAAGCAATACAACTGCTATAGGTTCACCCCCCCCCCCCCACCCCCCGTGTGCTTTGGCATAATATACCCTGCTCCATACACAGCAGCAGCGGCGCCATATAGCATTGCTACGTATAACAATTTGGTAGTCGATTTTAATACAAAGTTTGTTTACGTAATATACATTATACAAATCAAAAGATTGAATTTTGCATGTGTGTGACATTTAATGTGTGATTTATAGTATTCACACATTGTCAAACAGTATTTTATTTATTTATTTTTATTTTTTAAAAACTAACTTCTATAAATGTTTCTCTCTTGCTTCCTGTCTAAGTAATGATATGTACATTTTTGTTTTGTTTAAGTGTCTTCTTCGACAGGTCTAACATTTTCTTCTCAAAATGAGGAAGGGCTCGCTGGTGTACAGCTCGACCTTCTTGTGTTGGCTGATCCACCACTAACCCTTCTCTCCTCATGTCTGCTGTCTCTGCCCCATCTCTTGCCCCCTCTCTCCACTCCAATGCACCTGTTTTCCTCTGCTCCCAAATATTCACTCTGAAGTAGTTTCTGCTCCATTGTATAATTTTGCACATGACTATTGGCCACAATTGCCTCAGTATGGATACACTAAGAAATTAAGCCTTTATATACCTGAAATGTGTAATTGGCATTTGTAATTTGATTTACACCTTACATAGGCTACACCTTTGCTCCTATAAATGAATGCATTTGTTCTGTGTGTGAATTTTTTTATTCTCTAACGCAGCTTCATTCATTTTGGTGGTGTTTTAGGAAAATTAGATTATACATGTGACTTTGTTTTAAGAAAATGGCAAAATATTTGTATGCAATTCAGCCTTGGTATTTACTTTCGGGTGTAAATATATTTCCATAAATAACCTGCTCAGTTTTCAATGTGAGAACAGTGGTTTTCTTGTGGTAACGATATCGATAATCAAATTATTTATCGATTTGGACCCCACGATAACAAAATGATAATATTTTAAAGAAATCGAATATTCCATGAATTTAAAAACGTGTCTTGTATATATTAACTTACTGTCAAGAACGTAATCTGTGTGTTGTTGCTTCTAAAAGTTACTGAGACTATGCGTCTATGAACAAATACAGGATGATGATGCAGAGATCAAGAGTAACCTGCTTTGTTAATGTATTTTATACATATTTTGTTTTAAATCAGTCCCAACTGTAGCCATCTGTCTTGAGCGAAACTAATAACTTAGCATAACTACGTTGTCATGTGCCGCTGTAAAAAAGTTATTTTTAAATTACCTTTTTGTTTTGTAGCAATACAACCTTTTTCGTTTTTGATTGCTGTCTCAGTCTATTTGCTGCTGGATCGTAGCTCGGTGTATGTGATCCAATAAAACATTGCAGGTTGGACAAAATAGTTTGCTACCAATAGAATGCAAAGTTATTGTATGCGCTCCGCTGCAGTAATTATTGTAGATTTTTTGTATTCATTTTGGACACTCACAAAATGTTCATTCTCTTAACAATATCAGTTGAGAACTCCTAGGATACTAAACCCGCCCCGGATGCCCATATCAACAAATCAGTAAGGAGAGCCCAGAGTGGTTATTGACTGCTGTGTTAGTCAATAAATCCTGTCCAGTTTTCTTTTTGAAATTGAAATGAAACAAGGCTAGTGATGGCAGGAATATAAAAATTGGAGAGTGCTATATTTAAATTATTATTTTTTTATTTTCTCCCCAATTTGGAATGGCCAATTATTTTTAGGCTCAGCTCACCGCTACCACCCCTGCGCTGACTTGGGAGGGCGAAGACAAACACACGCTGTCCTCCGAAGCGTGTGCCGTCAGCCGACTGCTTTTTTTTCACATTGTGTACTCACCATGCAGCCACCCAAGAGCTACAGCGTCGGAGGACTACGCAGCTCTCGGGCAGCTTACAGGCAAGCCCGCAGGTGCCCAGCCAGCAGGTGCCCAGCCAGACTACAGGGGTCGCTGGCACTCCACACGGAGCGCCTTTACCGGATGCACCACTTGGGAGCCCGTTCCTTTAAACTGTTACTGTGAGGGAATTATTTTTTTATTAAGTATTTTAACTCAATAATGATCGATAATTGTCATTAGAATTTGCACAATAATCTATGTCCACGTCGGGCTTCGATTTACATCACTAACAAATAGTACATTGCAGTGCAGCCCAGTTATTAGCAATCTCTCCTTCGTGTGCTTCAGATACTAAGCTGGTGTTAGGGTATAATAGCTGGGGATTTGCTATTCATGTCAGAAAGAATAGGACTCGAATGGACAAGATTAACTTTTCCTTTCCTGATTGTTATTCAATGCAGAGGCCCTGGTGTTGATACCGTCTATCCCAGTATAAGGGTATTTGGTCAGTTCAAAAGCACAGTAACAAGTGAAGGAAATGCATTAGAAATGGGATAAGGTCATAGAAATAAAGTTTGTTGTACCCTAAAATTATGCAAAATTTTTTTTTGGGGGGGGGGGGGGGCACACATTTTGAATGTAGTTTATTTACACTGCATAGATCAATTTAGGAGAGTTGTGGCCTTACATTTATTTTATGCACATTTGTTTGCATCTGCAGCATTGAATTTGGTTTTTAACAAGTTTTCATTCATTAAGTGTTTATTTATATTCTTGTCTGATAAGATCCAGGCAGAAAAATCCCACCCGTTTTAGACTAAAAAGAGCTGAGTGTATGTAGATGTGTGTTTACATCCTTAACCTGCTTGTGCAGAAATTGGAACAGCTGAACCAGTACCCAGATTTCAACAACTACTTGATCTTTGTGCTGACCAGACTCAAATCTGAAGGTAAGTTCACTGCATTTTTCCTAATGTATTGATTTCACCACTGCATGTAGTAGATTCAAGTGATAGTCATCCGAAAATGTATCGTTTTGTATTGGATTACTTTTATCCGATAGTTTGTTTCAGATGAAAGTCGAAGTCACTGTTTTAATTCTTGTATGTTATGAAACATATAGGATATAAACTGACAGTTTTGACCATGTCGTTCACCATCGTAACATGTTTATAGTTTTCTCTGGAAGTGATGGATAGCGTGACATTTGATTGTGCAGTGATGTTCAATGTATTCATACTGTCTGATCCAGAGGGTGGAGTTATATTTGATGTGCTAAACAGTATACTACAAACTACTAGTCTTTTACAAGCTCAATAAACATTTTTTTAACTTGACCAGTTTATTTGAGTACACTTGCTAAAATGGGAATAGGGGAGTGGTTAAATCACTTGGTATTGGCTTTATTTTCTGTTGTCCCCATCTTTTATAGATCACCTTTTTGTGTGTTTGGCACAGTCATTAAGTGTTTAGTTTACCGTAGCTGTGTTTGCCCCGCAGACGAGCCCACGCGCTCCCTCAGCGGTCTGATCCTGAAGAACAATGTGAAGGCACACTACCAGAACTTCCCTCCTGCTGTAGCTGACTTCATCAAACAGGAGTGCCTGAACAACATCGGGGACTCCTCTCCGCTCATCAGAGCCACTATCGGTAAGACTGCCTGCCTGCTTCTCTCTCTCTCTCTCTCTCTCTCGCTCTCTCTCTCTCCCTTACCTCCCCTCGCCTGCTCATTTCAGAAACACTTGCGTTTGTTTGCTTTATTGTTGAGTTCATAGTGTGTGTTTGTTATAAAAGGTACCCTTAAAGTAATTGTAGCTAACAATATAATAATGTAAATCTTAGCCGTTAGGCACTTCTGTTAGCTACACAGGTCTTAAGTGTGCAGTTTTAAAAAACACTTTGTTCTTATAAAACTTTAGGTTAAAGAAAGCTCTGTTTCTGTGCTTTCTGTCAGCCACACATTTTTAAATGGCTGTTTAGAAAACAGCAAGTGCTCTGTTTCTGGAACCCAGGGATCTACCTGTGCTTTACAGGGTTAGAAACTCGCGCTCGCCTGAAGCTAGTTAAATCTGATGAGGACTAGTTGATGTCTGTCTCAGTAGTCCTGTGGGTGAGTACTTTTAAAACAAATGTACACATACACACTCATGTTCAGTGTTGCGTTAAAAAAATGCAGGTAAGAAATAAATAAGTACATTTTCTAACGGGGTGTAGCAGTGGTGAATGAGCATTCATAATGCTTACAAAACAGTCACTCGGAACTGAAACCTCCCTTCATCTCCCCTGCAATGCCAACCTCACTTAATGATGTTCTCCCTCTGCACGGGATGCAAAGTTTATTGGGCGTTTTGAATTTACTGAAACACGTTGCATCTTTTAAGTAAGTGTAAGGTCATTTTACAAAAATGTGTAGATTTATATCGGGTTGCGACCCCCTCCCCCACAACAAAAAAAACAACTGAAGATGCCATTAGCAAAGGGGGCCAGTTGTACCAATGAGGTCAAAAAATAGGTCACTTTTTAAACAAGTAAACAATTACCATAATGAACGATATCCTAATGTGTTGCTTCTCTTGATGTTTTTAAATATTGCCTGAAGATGTACTTCTATACTAAAGCTTTTTAAATTCTCTTTTTTATGTATTGGTGTTGATTGTATTTGTTTTTCTTGGTTTGTTGTATTGCTACTGTTGTACAGCGCCTTGATCTCTTGAAAGGCGCTTTATACATGCAATACGTTATTATTTTAATAAGACAATATTTTCATTGAGTTCTTACCTATAAACAGCAGTAACATGTTTAACGTTTGGGACTCGCTGTCTGTAGCTTTTTAATGAGAGGGTAAATTATCAGTGAGAAACTGTAGGCCACGCATCAACTGTTTTAATGTGTTTTTGTTGCATTATACAATTTTGAAACAATATTCCAAAACAAGTATCTCAACACTTTTAGAATTTGCTTTACATTTAAACATACAAGACATTTATTTTGGTTCTGCCTCTGATTCTCAATCATCCTTTTGTGTATAATAAATATAACATTTATATATAAGCATATTTACCTTTGTGACGCCTGTCTGGGATCCTATCATAACTACATCATAGATATAGACTGCATGCTTAACTGGTGGTCTGTATATCATTGCTTTATACTATTGTGTAAAACCCTGGCATCTCCACTGCCTTTAACCATCCTGAGAAACTTAACTTTAAGTTCTGACTAAAAAGGATAGAAATCCAATAGAAGTTATTAGTTGGATATTACATATTCGGATGATATAACTTAAGAACATAAGAAAGTTTACAAACGAGAGGAGGCCATTCAGCCCATCTTGCTCGTTTGGTTGTTAGTAGCTTATTGATCCCAGAATCTCATCAAGCAGCTTCTTGAAGGATCCCAGGGTGTCAGCTTCAACAACATTACTGGGGAGTTGCTTCCAGACCCTCACAATTCTCTGTGTAAAAAAGTGCCTCCTATCTTCTGTTCTGAATGCCCCTTTATCTAATCTCCATTTATGACCCCTGGTCCTTTTTTCTTTTTTCAAGTCAAAGAAGTCCCCCGGGTTGACATTGTCTATACCTTTTAGGATTTTGAATGTTTGAATCGGATCACCGCGTAGTCTTCTTTGTTCAAGACTGAATAGATTCAATTATTTTAGCCTGTCTGCATACTACATGCCTTTTAAACCCGGGATAATTCTGGTTGCTCTTCTTTGCACTCTTTCTAGAGCAGCAATATCCTTTTTGTAACGAGGTGACCAGTACTGAACACAATATTCTAGGTTTGGTCTTACTAATGCATTGTAGAGTTTTAACATTACTTCCCTTGATTTAAATTCAACACTTCTCACAATATATCCAAGCATCTTGTTAGCCTTTTTTATAGCTTCCCCACATTGTCTAGATGAAGACATTTCTGAGTCAACATAAACTCCTAGGTCTTTTTCATAGTTCCCTTCTTCAATTTCACTATCTCCCATATGATATTAATAATGCACATTTTTATTGCCCGCATGCAATACTTTACACTTTTCTCTATTAAATTTCATTTGCTATGTGTCTGCCCAATTTTGAATACTGTCTAGATCATTTTGAATGACCTTTGCTGCTTCAACAGTGTCTGCCACTCCTCCTATTTTTGTGTCGTCTGCAAATTTAACGAGTTTGCTTACTATATCGGAGTCTAAATCATTAATGTAGATTAGGAATAGCAGAGGACCTAATACTGATCCCTGTGGTACACCACTGGTTACCTCACTCCATTAACCACATAATCATCCCACATAGGCTGACAATTATTATTTATTAGCTATTACTAGTTTTTCAGTTTTCGCATGATCACATTAAAAGTATGGCCTAACTGAAATATCAGAATTTATGTAAATACAGTAATCCGTTGCGATGGGACCAGAGTAAGGGTGGGTATGTAAAAAGACGGATACATTAATCCTGTTTTAAATACCATTATACAGAGCTGTAACAATTACTGTATTGTATTAATATTGTTTTGAGATTCAGCTTTTATTAGGGAGCTCCCCTAAATCCCTTGTTTAAGAAGATACAGGGTATTAATACTCCCTCTCTGACTGGTCGTGTCAGACCTGCTCCCACCCCCCTCAGTGACGCTCACACACACAGCAGTCTCTCAGCTCTCACACAAGCACCAAAACACACAGAGAACGCTAACGGATCTGAACAAGAATAACACAGTTTACAAGCACACATTATTTACAGAGTACTTTTCTACAGTCCATAATCGGGTCCATTCCCACATTGTCTTACAAATCAGCTGCCCCTGCGTTACAATATCAACACACTGAACAGCTCACGTGACACTGCCAGCAATGGCAGCGCACGGAGCACATACAGCACAGTGTAACGAAAACTTTGGTAGGATCTACAATCTCTGAACTAATCTTTGATCAATAATAAACTAACGTTGAAGAGATTGTTCATGGCAGGTAAATGGTTTGGGTGGATAGCAACACTTTTAAAACATTCTTGGCTAGCAACAGCAGGTGCAGCATCGTTGGTGTTTTCACTAGAATCATGCAGTGATGTTGCCCTGCAGATTACGTTCATGCGGACTTGGAGCTTATAGGCAGGTCTACGCAGCACGAAATTGGCGAATCAGCTGCAAGAGTTGACAGACGTGAATGTTCTTGTGTTAACGCTTTGCAAGAATGCTTTCAAAATGATATGTTTACCTCGATTTTGGAGTCTTGATTTGAGGTTGATATTTATGATAGTAACTTGTAAAGTGTGAAGGTTGTTGCCAGAGGGAATGCTGATCGTCGGCATACTTTAAGTGATTGGAAGCTGAATGATAGTCCGTTCATTTGAAAACCAGGCTTTAATCGCTGATAATAGGTGCAATTCCATGAGTGCTCCGGGGCTCAAACACCAATGGGGAATAATAAGGTCCCTCATAGTGCAAATAAATCACCTGTTCTGTCAAATTAGTGTGGGTGCTTCACAATCAGAACAGTTATTGCAGCGTTTAAAAAGTAAAACATTCACTGGCGGCTCTGTCAAACCGGAAGGCGATCCTTCACATATTAAAATCCATTTATACAATGTCTCCCAGCTTTCTTGAAAATATCTTCATTTCCCTTGTTTCTTTTGTATTTGTTATGCTCTCTTTGGTATCCAACCTAGTAGATTCAGCATCTGTCAGTTCTGGCAGATTCTACTGTACTTGCTGAAGCAGTTTTCTCTCTCTGCTAATTAAAAAAAAAAAAAAAAAAAAAAAAAAAAAAAAGGACTTTAGTGAAGACCGCACGCATATGTACGTGAGTACATTAATTGTAGGTAGTAATTCATAGTTATTTAATCACTCAAGGCTGTAACACCCAACTCCACAAACTGAGCTTCATGGTCGGCAAGGTGACACGGCTGAGAATTTTTCTCCTCTGTCATCCCGTCTGGTGCTGTCGGTGTCAGTTTCTCAGCACACAGTACAGTAGTCGTTCAGTAATCGCTCAGTGATGGGGAGCAAACAGCTGATTGATCAATCCGTAGGAGCATTTACTAAGGTGCCTTTGTTAAAACAAACAAAATAAGTAAATTACTAAGTTATTTTTTAGGAAAATTTAAAATGTATGCCTATTTTTAGGGACCCCAACTGTTGATTCCAACTTAGGCACTTCACATAATGACTTAAGTTTACATCGGGACTAACAAGTTTCAAAAGGTACTAGCCCGATGGACTAGTATGTATTAATTAATTAATTAATTTGATTGATTGATTGATTCGCAGATGCCCTTATCCAGGGCAACTTACAAGATATCACATTATTTTTACATTGTTACCCATTTATACAGTTTTTTTTTTTTAAATTTTACTGGAGCAATCTAGGTAAAGTACCTTGCTCAAGGGTACAGCAGCAGTGTCCCCCACCTGGGATTGAACCGACAACCCTCTGGTCAAGATTCCAGAGCCCTGACCACTACTCTAAACTGCTGCCCTACTACTAGTATCACTATTGTTTCTAACCCTGCTTTACCATCACTGTTCTACCCTCCTCACCTTCTCTGTTTGTAGGGATCCTCATCACGACCATCGCTTCGAAGGGAGAGCTGCAGACCTGGCCTGAACTGCTGCCTCAGCTCTGCAACCTCCTCAACTCTGAGGACTACAACACCTGCGAGGTGGGTAATACGGTGTCTAACGTTCATTGTATTTCCGTGCCCTAATCTGTCATGATGGGTACGGTACAATACTCCAGGGATGGAAAAAATACCCTTTCCACTGGCACATCCGAGCCAGGAGGGCCCCAGACCCTCATGGTATGGGTGGTTTTCCACTGGCTGTTTGTCAAGCTGAGTGAGAACCAAAGCGTAAAACTCTGGCCTCCCAATACATCTGCCAGGGGCAGGGTTAATCTGCTTTGCTTTAATCGGTACACTCGAGAAAGCCGAATATGGCGTGCAGCGAGTCAGAGGAGAGAAGTGCAGCCCTTCGTTGCATTTCAGTTGTATTCAGTTAAGGGTGCGTCCAAAATTACAGCAAACATACACACTATACTTATTTTCAAGACTTCCTGCCCCAAAAAAGCACACATAAAAAATGCTAACCTCAGAAACAGGCCTTAAGTTTTCAAAATGTTATTCCACACCATAGTGAGTGTGAAAATAGCCACATTTGACTGGTTTATTGTATCCTGTATTGTACACGAACACACAGGGATTGCAGCATTTGAGCACTGGTTCCAAATTTGATAATATTGTTTTGTCTATGGCCCTCAAGAGGATCATAATCTGTGACTTAATTGGCTCATGGATTTCCAAAGCGGTAAACTGGTTGCTGTTTTTTATATTATACATTTTCAATTTTTTATTATGGTAAATTGCCATGCTTATTTAGGCACTCTACGATTTGACTGGAGAAAGATAACATAGGTTTGAGTTCAGACAAAAAGCAAAAAAAAAAAAAAAAACTGTAACCTTTTCACATGTTACTGCATGTCTATTTTTGTTTTTTGCTGTTCTATATTTTTTTAAAGCAGCTGTTCATTTTAACCATTTAACACAACAGTACTCACACATGTTTGGTCACCATCATAACTGTTGCATGAAACCAGACTGTAATAATCCAGCACCTCTGCACTTAAGCATTTGTAATTGTATATCATCTGACAAGTGTTCTGCTGATATCCCATCACGCCTTTCTTCTTAAAGGCCTACAGCCTCATACATGAACCCCCAATATCTCACAAGCTCCTGGGTACATATATTTTTACGATCTCATAACAAAAGGAATATGCTTTTTTTTTTTTCTTGGTGCATTTGTATAGCTATGTACTGTATCAACTTACAGTACATTAATACGACAAAATGGACTGAATGATAATACCTGAAAATCTTAATATTTAATAAAGTAGCCAGCGCAATTATAGTATTAGGCGGTGGATTGCGCCGATCGCCGGCTTATTATGAAAACCCTGCATTCATTCTCACTATTCTTGAAAAAAATCTTTTTTTTAGCAGTCTAACATTTTAGCTTCTCGAAGTGCTTAAGGGGCGTTTACACCGGACGCGGCGAGCATGCCACCTGCTTGCGCGCCGCGCTGCAGTACTGTTCACACCAAACGCGGCAGGGTAAAGTCAGTGGGCGGTCCGTTGTTACATCACGGCTGCAGGTACGATAAATGCCAGCGGGAAAATCAAACTCTTTTGACAGAACTGAAGACACTGGCAAAAGACAAAACTGAGGAGCGAAACATTATAAATATTTTTTTATAAAACCTAATTGTAACCTTCACGCCCCCCATCCTTTTTTATTAATTTTGTTTAAAACTGTTAATATATGTACACCAAATCAAACGTTTTGCTTTCTTTTAAAAGTCTGTCTGCAGCAGTGTGGAGTAGTGGTTAGGGCTCTGGACTCCTGACCGGAGGGTCGTGGGTTCAATCCCTTGTGGGGGACACTGCTGCTGTACCCTTGAGCAAGGTACTTTACCTAGATTGCTCCAGTAAAAACCCAACTGTATAAATGGGTAATTGTATGTAAAAATAATGTCATATCTTCTAACAATTGTAAGTCGCCCTGGATAAGGGCGTCTGCTAAGAAATAAATAATAATAATTTATCACATTATATCTCGCACAAGCACCAAAACACACAGAGAATGCTAACAGATCTGAACAAGAATAACACAGTTTACAAACACACATTATTTACAGAGTACTCTTCTACAGTCCATAATCGGGTCCATTCCCACATTGTCTTGCAAATCAGCTGCCCCCGCGCTACAATATCAACACACTGAACAGCTAACACAGAAAACCCGCCCCTTCAATTCTCTGATTGGTTAAATGTGTCAAGACGTAAGACAGCTGTCATGTGGTTCCAAGATTCTTTTTTTTGTTTTTCACTCAGCAACGTGCAAGTGGTCTAGTCTGCTAGAAGCGCAGTCAATCCTTATTGTTAAAAGCATAGTAGCACCTGCGAGACGGGCGGATCAGGTTTTTTTAGCCAGTTGGCGACAGCCACTTCGCCAGGCTGAAAAGGCCTGGGGAGAACCCTGATATTATCTTCCAAGAGACAGCTCAAGTGATTTTAAGATATATTTTATTACAAGTCCCCCCCCCCAACAAAATCATGTGTTCACTGTTTAAACTGAAAAGTACATATTGGTGCAACCGGGATTGTATTCTTCTTAGACTAGTTAGTTCAAGGCGTAATATTTTGGTAACTACAAATACTTAGCAAGAAATATGTAGAGTGTTCAAATCCAATTTCGTACAGTACTTTTGGAGGAAGGCATGTGATTATTTCAAGCTATGTAATTTGAGTTTTATCAAAGTGTAAACTGTCCTTGAGCAGCCCCCTCCACCCATACATGCTTTGTACGCTTTCAGAAAATAAAAATAATTCTGGATATGTAAAGACTGAGAATGAAGGAAAACACAAGCATAACTTCTGTATCTGCCATTCTCGACTCACAGTGCCTCTCCACACGGCATGATCTGCATGACTCGACACGTTCATTGCGTGTGGCGTCAGCTGCACAGCTCTGGCTCTGCAGTGGAAACACAACCAGACTCCTGAGCCGTGCCGGGCTGGATCGGTTGTACAGTGGAAAGGAGGTACAAGACTCCTATTGCATAGCAGTTTCACACATTCTAGGTTTTACTACGAGCTTGATTAGCCACAGAACATCGGTAACATGCTCAGGTGTGTCTAATTAAACTCCGCAAAACCAGGAGTGGATCAAACTGCTATGCAGTGGGAGTCTTATGTACTCCCCTGTACTTGCTGAACTTGTAGCCACATTACAAATTCACCAACCCCTCCTTTGCTAATTCTGTAACTTGAGTTATTATTTATTTTTTTATTTCTTTAATAAATTAGAGTTGTTTTAGAAAATAATCCCAATAGTTTGGTTTGGCTAGTTCACGGCTAGTTAAATTTAAATCAAGACAAAGGCAAATGGAATGAATTGGTTATCCTAGAATTGATATTGATTCCATGTTACATGCATGTGTGTGATATTGTACTTCTGTGAGTAGATGGGTATTTCCATAGGCTCCAATCTGAGTGTCGTGTGTGTTTTATGTGTGAAGACGTGTTGAAAAACGGACACATTTTTTTTTAAATAGGGATCATTTGGAGCCCTGCAGAAGATCTGTGAAGACTCCTCTGAACTCCTGGACAGCGAAGCGCTCAACAGACCTCTGAACATCATGATCCCCAAATTCCTGCAGTTCTTCAAGCACTGCAGCCCCAAGATCCGGTCAGAACAACACCCATGCACTCCTGTTTCTGATCCTTTTTTGGGCTTTACTTTAAATGAGACACTATGAAATATTCTTTCTTGGCTCTAGCTTTTGAATGAATGCTGTCTCTCTCTTACTCTCTGTCATCCTTGCACTTTCAGATCTCATGCCATCGCCTGTGTGAACCAGTTCATCATTGGCAGAGCACAAGCTCTGATGGACAACATTGACACGTTTATTGAGGTGAGTCAGGCTGTGGTGCTTTTGTATAGTGGGGTGCATGCAGTCAGGGGAGCCACGTTACACGGATATCATGATATGCAGGTCATGATATATTTATCACAATATGTGATGGTCCTCATGGGCTATTTCTGATGCATAATAAGATCAAATGTTCAATTAATGATGGACTCATGTTAAAAGATCTATTTAATGAATTAAGGTTGTATTCATACCACCTATAAAATACACTGCTTCATTCAAGAACCACTTGGTGAACTACAATGAGCTATGCTGGTATGTTTTTGGTCTTGTATCACGATATAAACCTCTATTACAATTCGCTACATCTTGTTTGTAAAGAATGTATCAATTCATCAATGCAGTGAATCGTTACACCCCTACTTTAATTGCTGCATGTTTTTGGATTTTCACACTAATGAAAGCACTTGCAAAACAACGCCTTCAACTTTGAACTGCAAATTTAAATATTTGCTGACAGTTTGTGTGTTTTTATATATATATATATATATATATATATATATATATATATATACATATATATACACACTACCGGTGAAAAGTTTTAGAACACCCCCATTTTTCCAGTTTTTATTGAAATTTAAGCAGTTCAAGTCCAGTGAATAACCTGAAATGGTACAAAGGTAAGCGGTAAACTGCCAGAGGTTAAAAAAAAAAAAAGTTTAAGTTACCAAAAACTGAAAAATAATGTACATTTCAGAGTTATACAAAAAGGCCTTTTTCAGGGAACAAGTAATGGGTTAACAACTTACAGCTGTTCTGCAGCAATGGAAGTAAATTAAGCCTTGAAAGTTGATGCTAACAATTCCTACAGGTGTCCCAACTTTTGTTGATTACTTACAAACCCTCTGTCTGTATAAAAGCAGTGTTGGAACAGACTGTGTTACTACATCCTCTTAAGCATTATTTGGACAGTATTGTACTGCAGGAAGTAGTATATTGCTCTCATAATGGCGAGAAAAAGGCAATTAACAAAGGAAGACAGACAGACAGACCATTATAACCCTTAAGTGTAGGTCTTTCCTTTAGAGAAATTGCAAAGAAAGCCAAGGTGTCAGTGAGTACAGTTTCCTACACCATCAAAAGGCACTTGGAAACTGGAGGAAACTGACAGGAAGAGGTCTGGCAGACCCAAAGCCACAACAGAATCAGAAGACAAGTTTCTGAGAGTCAACAGCTTGCGTGATATGTGGCTCAGGACAACAGCTTCAAGCACAACTTAACACTGGTCGAAGTAAGCAAGTCTCAGTTTCAGCTGTGAAGAGAAGACTTCGAGCTGCAGGTTTGACAGGTTGAGTGGCAGTAAGAAAGCCATTGCTAAGATGGCAAAATAAGAAAGAGGCTTGCCTGGGCCATGAAGCACCGCCAGTGGACTACTGAAGACTGGAAGAAGGTCTTATGGACCGATGAATCAAAATTTGAAATCTTCGGTTCATCACGCAGGGTTTTTGTACGCCGTCAAGTAGGCGAAAAGATGGTTCCTCAGTGTGTGACACCAACTGTCAAACATGGAGGAGGAAGCGTGATGGTCTGGGGCTCTTTTGCTGGATCCAGAGTTGGCGACTTGCACAGAGTGAGTGGCACCCTGAACCAAAACTGCTACCACAGCATTTTGCAGCGCCATGCAATACCCTCTGGTATACGCCTAGTTGGTCAGGGGTTCATCCTACAGCACGATAATGACCCAAAACATACCTCCAGGCTATGTCAGAACTACCTTAGAAGAAAAGAACAAGACGGTAGGCTTCAAATCATGGAATGGCCAGCACAGTCTCCAGACTTAAACCCCATCGAGCTGGTTTGGGATGAACTGGACAGAAGGGTGAAAGCAAAACAATCTACAATTTGTGGGAACTTCTGCAACAGTGTTGGGAAGAACTTTCTGAACAATATTCGATTTCCATTGTAGAAAGAATGCCACGAGTGTGTTCGGCTGTTATATCTGCAAAAGGTGGCTACTTTGAGTCAAAAATTTAGATTAAATTTTGTTAAACAAAACGATTCCATGATTTCTTTTTTATCTCCAATTGTTTATTTGTTCTATGCTTTAATTTCAGAGTACATTGAGACATTAAACTGCGTAAATTTCAATAAAAAATTGGAAAAATTGAGGTGTTTCTAAAACTTTTGACCGGTAGTGTGTGTGTGTATATATATATATATATATATATATATATATATATATATATATATATATATATATATATATATATATATATATATATATATATATATATATATATATATATATAAAATATATATATATAATGACACGAAAGTTTGGTACTTCTTTCATTTGTTTGGTGTGCAAGGTAATCAAACATGCAATCTTCAGGTATGAGTTATTCCCCCCCCCCCCCTCCCCCCCCTAGTTAACTCAACCCATTTAAAGGGATAATTAGGGTCAGCTGTTTGAGTACTTTGGTTAACCACGCCTGATTTGGGCCAGCCCTGCCCAATATAAATCTGACTAACTTTGGCCCTTACCATCAGAGTGAAGTTGTCAGCACACAGTGTTCTAGAGGCACATCGTGCCACGAACAAAATAAATTCCTGAAGACCTCCGGAAAAAAGTTGTTGATGCCTATCAGTCTGGAAAGGATTACAAAGCCATTTCTAAGGCTCTGGGTCTCCACTGAACCACAGTCAGTCATATTGTACAAATGGAGAAAGTTTGAGACAGTAATGAGTCTTCCCAGGAGTGGCCGTCCTGCCAAAATCTCTCCAAGAGCAAGGCGTAAAATCGTCCAGGAAGTCACAAAGAACCCTAGAACAACATCATGACTCCACCATCAGAAAGACACTGGGCAAAAGATTCATGGCAGAGTAGCAAGGTGGAAACCATTGCTCACTAAGAACATGAATGCTCATCTCAAGTTTGCCAAAAAGCACCTGGATGGTCCTCAAGAGTTCTGGAACAATGTTCTATGGACAGATGAGTCAAAAGTGGAACTTTTTGGCCGAAATGGGCCCTGTTATGTCTGGCGAAAACCACTGCATTCCACAGTAAGAACCTCATACCAACAGTCAAGCACGGTGGTGGTAGTGTTATGGTTTGGGGATGCTTTGCTGCATCAGAACCTGGACGCCTTGCCATCATTGAAGGAACAATGAATTCTGCTCTGTATCGGAGAATTCTACAGGAGAATGTCAGGCCATCCGTCTGTGAGCTGAAGCACAGCTGGGTCATGCAGCAAGACAATGATCCGAAACACACAAACAAGTCTACATCAGAATGGCTGAAGAACAAGAAATTTAAAGTTTTGGAATGGCCTAGTCAAAGTCCAGACCTAAACCTCATTGAGATGTTGTGGCAGGACCTGAAATGAGTAGTTCATGCTCAAACCCACAAATGTCAGAGTTGAAGCAGTTCTGCATGGAGGAGAGGGACAAAATTCCTCCATGGCGCAGTGAGAGACTAATCAATAACTACAGGAAGCGTTTGGTTGCAGTTATTGCTGCTAAAGGTGGCATAACCAGTTATTGAGTCTAAGCGGGGGGGGATTACTTTTTCACACGAGGGCATTGGGTGTTATATAACTCTTTAATAAATAAATGAAATATGTATCAAATTTTTCTGTTATTTGTCCACTCAGGGTCCCTTTTATCTAATATTAGGTTTTGGTTGAAGATCTGATAACATTCAGTGTCAAATATGCGAAAATGCAGAAAATCAGACAGGGGGCAAATACTTTTCATGGCACTGTGTGTGTGTGTAATATGTATTGATATTTATATTTATTTATATTAATTTATTTTTATTTTTTTCCGGCTGTACTGGGGATCTCCGATGTGCTTGTTAGTTCAGTTTAATGGTCTCTAAATGTTTGTTTAATGTATAACCAGCGCTCCAGAGGTATCGCACTGACTCTGCAAATTAATTGTGTTACTTACATTTTAACATTTAAATTCCTAAACTCAGCGAACATTTTACAACTTCAATAGAAAGCCATACAAATAAACACTTCTAAACACATCTTTTTTTAGTTGTTGCCTCAGACGGTGTTTCCAGTGGGATTTGTATCTGGACTGGGGTGTTTATGCTTCAACCTGTAGCTTCAAATTTCTTATTCTTACTGTGATTGGCTGCAAAGACAACAGGACTAGCCAGAGATTGGATAATGTTTGGGTTGCTTTTTCTTCTGTACAGTTTCCTAGTAACTGAAGATATTTTATTCTGGGAGATGTGGAAGTTTTAGGGGGAGACAAACAAACTGTGCAGCAAAATCGCTATGCGTATTTTTACGCATTCCATTTAAATTTAGTGCGTATTTCTGATTTATTTTTTTAAATGCATAAAAATGGCAGGTATGCAGCTTATCTGGACCGCTGTGTATAACCTCTGTTTCTTTCTTTCTCTCTTAGCACTTGTTTGCTCTGGCTGCGGACGAGGACTCTGAGGTCAGGAAGAATGTGTGCAGAGCTCTGGTGATGCTGCTAGAGGTCAGGATAGACCGACTTATTCCACACATGCACAGCATCATACAGGTGAGTCTGGGACTAAATACTGGGGCCGAGTTGAACAGGTGAGCTAGTACTCGGCAAAGCAACATACAGGCGACCTCAGGGAATTCATACAATAAACCCCAATGTGACTGTTTGTGTGTTCTCTCCTCAGTACATGCTGCAGAGGACCCAAGACAGTGATGAGAACGTGGCTCTGGAGGCCTGTGAGTTCTGGCTCACTCTGGCAGAGCAGCCCATCTGCAAGGAGGTGCTGAGTGGACACCTGGTGCAGTGAGTCTCTGTTTGTCTCCTGTCTGTTTTTTTGTAGCTTTTACTATGATAAACTTTTAGAAGAGGAGAGACCGACAGAGGTCTCTGTCTTTCCACTTAGCGTTCCATAGTAAAAGCACAGCAAAGTGTAAAAGCATAGGTAAGCATTGTAAAGCACAAACAAGTGCTCTATAACTGTAAACACTAATAGACTACATAATACTAAAACCTATACAATTGACAAACATTTATACATTTATGAATACACTGAGAGGCTTCTATTACTCTTGGTTTTCAAACAATGTACTAACTACATGTGCAGTAGGGGAACTTTCATCCATGCACAGAAACAATTCAACAAAAATATTAAAAGGGTCTCCCATTGTTTACATTCAAAATCACTAACATTTACTTTAGTGAATTTGGTATAATCTCTTTAGTCCACAGTACTTTACTCTGTCTTGTGCTGGTGCTCTGGAAGTGATGGACAAGTTCAAGCTTGATGCACAGTGATAGCTTCAGTATTCATACTGTCTGATCTAGACCTCCCCTTCCCTATAGAGGTTCTGATTCTGTGTCGGACCCGGTCAGTACTGTCTAACTGGACCTTTGTTTACATACAGGCTTATTCCAATCCTGGTGAACGGGATGAAGTACTCTGAGATTGATATCATCTTGTTAAAGGTGAGGATTTGTCTCGTATGTTATCAGTTTATCCACTTTTAACCAGTATGGGTGGATCAAATAAATAGTGATGTTTACTGTTGAGGCAGATTTCTTTTTTTTATAAATTTAATCGTTGTCAATTATTTGAATCATTTTCTCCCAATTTGGAATGGCCAATTATTTTATTATGCTCAGCTCACCGCTACCACCCCTGCGCTGACTTGGGAGGGCAATGTCAAACATACGCTGTTTTCCAAAGTGTATGCTGTCAACTGACTGCTTTTTTTTCACACTGCGGACTCACCATGCAGCCACCCAAGAGCTACAGCATCGGAGGGCAGTTTACAGGCAAGCCCGCAGGCGCCTGGCCAGACTACAGGGGTCGCTGGTGCACGGTGAGCCGAGGACACCCTGGCCGACCTAACCCCAGGCGGCGCTCGGCCAATTGTGTGCCGTCCCCTGGAAGTTCCCGTCCTCGGTCGGCAAAGGAATAGCCTGGACTCGAACCGGGGACGTCCAGACTATAGGGCACATCCTGCACTCTTCGCGGAGCGCCTTTACTGGATGCACCACTCTTGAGCCCCCCCCCCCCCCCCCGAGGCAGATTTCTTCTCTATTCTTGCTGGTAGTGTTGCAAGACACATTACAAGCAATAATAAAAATACAATAAATAAACAAGTTCTCTGGGAAGGCAAGGGTTTGCTTCGCTTGGATTGAGCCTCGTTTTTACTTTTATCGCGCGACTGGTGTGTGTAAATTTTAGTAATGTGACGGTCTTCAGGAACAAAGCGAGTCTAGTCTCCAGAGCTCTCAAACTAGCATTTGCAATAGGCAAGCAGGTACCCTCTCGCTTTTTTTTTTTTTTTTTTTTTTGTTTTATAAATTTAGTCGCCAATTTTTTACACCGGTTTTCTCCCCAATTTAGTATGCCCAATTATTATCTGTATCCTCGTCTCACCTCTCGAACTAGCGATCTCCAGGCTATAGGGCACATCCTGCACTCCGCGCGGAGCGCCTTTACTGGATGCGCCACTCGGGAGCCCTCCTCCCGCCCTTCCTGAAGCATGCTCTCTGTTCTGTATCTGCAGGGCGATGTGGAGGAAGACGAAACTGTGCCAGACAGTGAGCAGGATATCAAGCCGCGCTTCCACAAGTCTCGCACGGTGACTCTGCAGCACGAGGGGGATGCGACCGAGGAGGGAGAGGACTTTGACGAAGACGAGGACGACGATGATGACGACACGCTGTCCGACTGGAACCTGCGTGAGTCTGGGGAACCGTGGGGAAGGGGGGAGAATCGGGTGGGGAGGGTTGTAGGGATGAGCTGGCATTACATTTGTCTGTCAAAGTGGTCAATCGATCAAATTTTATTTATATAGCACCTTTCATACAAAAAGTAACTCTCAAAGCACTGTACAAGACACAGCAAAGAAAATCATGATAAAATAAAAAAAGGATCCCAAGATGTGTCGCATACAGAACTGCCAACGATTAGACCATTAAATTAAACAGTTTAATAAAGAATCTGAAATTGTGGTTTTTAATTGTTTAAAAAAAAGTTTCTGAATGAAAAAGTTTTAAACTAAAATTGAATAAAATTACAACAAAGTGCATTACAATAATCAATTCTAGATGAAAGTAAGGCATGCATCAGTCTTTCAGCATTAGATATAGGTTATAGAAATAGGTTTAAGTTTAGCTATATTTCTCAAATGATAAAAGGATACTGGTAGCTTTCCATATGAGTCTCAAATGATAGATCAGTGTCAGATGACCCCCAAATTTCACTTCTAGTTTTAGTTCTAATGAGAGACTGCTAAAGACCAACTCGGGTAGTCCCATATGTTTTTAGTTGGTTCACAGACTGTTGATTTCACCTCCCCAATAGAGGAAAGATAAGACCTGAACCAAGATAGGACACCTCCTGACAATCCCACTAACCTTTCAATAAAATGGAGTGGTCTACAGTATCAAAAGCAGCACTTAGATCTAGGAGAACTAAAATTGATGGAAAGTCTGAGTCGGAGCTTATCAACAGATCATTTGCTACTCGAACAAGGGCTATCTTAGTGCAGCATGAAATCGAGTGACATTTTTCATACGCTATATTAAGAGTTAGAAATCTGTATATTGATTTGCAACAACTCTCTCTAGAACCATATTTAAAAATGGCAGATTTCCTTGTAATTAAGGACTTAAGGGGTCCACTTCTTTTTTTTGAACAGTGGCTTTACCACAGCCACCTTAAGTGCTTAGGGAACTGTACCGGAGGAAAGTGATCCATTTTTTATTATTATTCTTATTCTTATTATTATTATTATTATTATTATTATTTTTATTATTTATTTCTTAGCAGACACCCTTATCCAGGGCGACTTACAATCGTAAGCAAATACATTTCAAGTGTTACAATACAAGTAATACAATAAGAGCAAGATAAATACAATGACTTTTGTTCAAGCAAAGTACAAGTGTGACAAAATACAATTCAATAATACAGCAGATAACAGTGATAGTTACATCAGGATATGATTAAATACAAAGTACTACAGGTTAAACACTTGGCAGATTACAGTATTCTGAAGTACAGGATTAAATGCAGTAAAATAGGGGGCAGATAAGAGCAACTAAAGTGCATTTAAGGAAGGGTGATAGTGTCCCAGGATAAAAACAGTGGAGTTCTACAGGTGCTGTTTGAAGAGGTGAGTCTTAAGGATGCGCCGGAATGTGGTCAGGGACTGGGCAGTCCTGACATCTGTAGGAAGGTCATTCCACCACTGCGGAGCAAAGGTGGAGAAGGAGCGGGCTCTGGAGGCAGGGGAGCGTAGCGGAGGTAGAGCCAGTCTTCTAGTGCTGGCGGAGCGGAGAGGTCGAGTGGGGGTGTAGGGAGAGATGAGGGTCTGGAGGTAGCTGGGTGCAGTCTGGTCAAGGCATCTGTAGGCTAGTACAAGAGTCTTGAACTGGATGCGAGCGGTGATCGGGAGCCAGTGGAGTGAGCGGAGTAGTGGAGTTGCGTGGGAGAAGCGAGGCAGAGAGAACACCAGGCGGGCAGCGGAGTTCTGGATGAGCTGGAGCGGACGGGTGGCGGACGCAGGGAGGCCAGCCAGGAGGGAGTTGCAGTAGTCTAGGCGGGAGAGTACCAAGGCCTGGACCAGGAGCTGGGTAGCATAGTTGGTGAGGAAGGGTCGGATTCTTCGGATGTTGCTCAGGAAGAATTGGCAAGTGCGTGCCAGAGTGGAGATGTGCTGGGAATAAGAGAGGCAGGGGTCCAGGGTGACTCAGAGGTTCTTAGCAGAGGAAGATGGAGAGAGTGTGGTAGATTCCAGAGGAACAGAGAGAGAGATCAGATGAGGGGGAGGAGGAGGGAAAGAAAGCAGGTCAGATTTAGAGAGGTTGAGTTTGAGGTGATGCGAGTGCATCCAGGAGGAAATAGCAGACAGACAGGTAGAGATACGGGAGGAGATGGTGGAGTCAGAGGTGGGGAAGGAGAGGAAAATCTGAGCATCATCAGCATAGAAATGGTATGAGAAACAATAGGATGTGAAGAGGGGCCCAGGGAGCGGGTGTAGAGAGAGAACAGGAGAGGACCCAAGACTGACCCTTGGGGGACTCCATTTAAAATGTGAGTATTACAGGGTTCCCGCGGATCCTTAGTCTTAGTCTTAAATTAGTTTTTCAATTTTTAAGGCCTTGAAAGGTCTTTAAATATGACCGATTTTCAGTTGAAGGTCTTAAAGGTCTTAAATTATGTTTTTCTATAAAAATAAAAAACACGATACCAGAGATCAAGTTCTGAAAACTGCCATGCGTATCAGAGTATTAAATAAGAAACCGCCCGTACCCTAAACAATGATCGCTAGCAAACGTGATTGTAAGTAAATTAAAACATACAACAAATAAACTCGAAAATATCAGCACGAACAAGGCACAGTGAATGTTCAAGATTTAGATTTTGACTATAAACCGACTATACTTTTCATCACTGACTTCTATTAATTTACCGAACTAAAGAAGTATTATCAGTGCACACTCGTCACACAAAGGATTCGGTCAAATGAAGTGAAATGTAGTAAGCACATACACCAATGCAGATCATCAGAAAGTCTATGTACTACTAGAACTTGCCTAAAACTTTAGGCATTTGAATTTATTTTAAACGGTATTGTAAAGATGTTGCCGTCTCCTCGAGTTGATACTACTACTAGAGAGCTCAATTGTGTTGTGGGGATTTTGGTTTTATGTATTAAAAAATTAATACAATATTATTCCCATTTAAAAAAAAATGCAGCTTAACCTTTTTTTCTTCTTCCTCTTGCACTCCAAAAAACCTGCAAGCACCGTCTTTTATCATTAACGTTCTTTCAATGGGTGGGCACTGCTTTTCAAAACACACTCGATTGGCTATTGCTAGGTAGCACTTTGTTTCTCTTAACCAATAGGAATCCCTGCCGTCCAAACTGATACACGTAGCCTGGTGATTGACACACCTGAGGCAGAGCAGCATTTTTATCCCGAAAAATAAAAAATGATCAGTGTCTTGAAATTAGATGAGTGGCGTCTGCGATCTCCCGACGTTCTTACGACGTCCTGACAAATTTTTTATATGTCAGAAACTTTAGTCCCTGACCAAAGCAATTCATGAAATGTTTGAGGGGCTACGGGCCGATTTCTTGACGAGTACTGCCAGTAGCCAATAGGACAAGCTAGCAGCAATGGCGACAAAGAGAAATTTTGTGCCCCGCAAGGTGTGGAGCCTCAAAATTGAGGAAAGGATGGTGGAGATGTGGCAGGAACACCCGTGTGTCTGACATAAGTGACATTTCCTATCATGATCGCTCATTGAAGGAGCAAAGATGGAGGGAAATTCCTTTGGAATTTAAGGTACCCAAGTAAATAATTGTTATAACTTGTTTACGCCGAAGCAGATACTGTGTGTGGTGGTGTGTGCTCTCATTAGAATCAATTTCTACAGTCACTCGTATTCGATAACCCTTTTGAAACCCCTACTGTATGATTGTATTGCTAATTTAAGCAAATACGAGGAGGAGGGGTGCGCGTCTGTGTGTGTGTGAAATAGAGAGAATGTAGATTACGTTGTTGCATATTTAAACCTATAACAAACTTGAAGTAGCTATTAAAGTTGTATTCTAGTCTGTTCAAAAGCGCAGCACTCGCTCGTAGTACAAAATATTTATAGAAGTCTTCAAATTATTCATATGACGACCGCTTGACGGCCAATCTCCCACGCCAATCTTTTAATCTAATAAATATTTTGTACTAGGAGTGAGTGTTGCGCTTTTTGAACAGATTTGATTTTATTATTTTGGATGCAGCTCGACTCGTTGGTTCAGAGCACAGACGTCAATGAAATAAATATTGACATTGCTATAGCCTAATGTTATAACTGTTATAACCTTTTTTATCTCAATATTGAACATATGTGCAGTATATGTCCCTGAAGTATAAGTTCTCATGCTGGAATTTGCGGAGTATGACATTAGCAATATCCACGGTCCTATTATACACACATAGTACTTGCATATTCAAAATGCATTACTGTATGCTTTCAATTATATAGATCTGAATAATGATACTGTAATATGTATTTATAATTATTTTTGGTCAGTGGTAGAAGTCCAAACACACGCAGAAAGCTGCTGAAACCTCGTCACAGTGGGAGTGGGGCAAAAGACCTCACTTCCAGGCAGAAATTGATTTTAAAGAATCTTGAATTCTTAAAGCCATTTCTTGTGCACCGTCATAATGAAACCAGTTTGGAAGCAAATAAAAAAAAAAAAAAAAAAAATTAATGAGAATATTTTTCTAGTATTTAATGTTTTTCATATCAGAGAAGTATTAATAGCATAATCTACATAAGCCAATTGTGCGTCCAAATGGATCTTCTCTGCGTTTTCTTCTTTTATATGTGCAAAACAGTGCACAGACAACAGTGATCGCCTCCTCGCTTGAGTCCATGATTCTCCCGAATGATGTCTACGATTCTGCAATGAAAATAGGCGCAGTCCGCGACAACATATC
This sequence comes from Acipenser ruthenus, assembly GCF_902713425.1. NCBI lineage: Eukaryota > Metazoa > Chordata > Actinopteri > Acipenseriformes > Acipenseridae > Acipenser > Acipenser ruthenus. The sequence goes on from NC_081222.1 coordinate 5,168,712, forward strand.
TCGAATAGTGTGTGTAGCTTGTAATCCCCCGATCTACAGTGAGAAATCGTAGCGTAATCGGTATGTGTGCGTGGCGCTGCGTCTCCCGATTTGAAAACATCTTGTAATGTAAACCTGGCTTTAGGTGAACGATGGGAATCGGATCAGAGTCCCCTATGAACAAGCTGCGTGGCGCACAGGAGTCGAGTTACCAGCCTATCGAGCGGCTGATTTGTTCGTTGTAACAAGGAAACCGGGTTGTCTCTCAACTCGTTGAGTGTTATGAAACTGAAGACTGTATGTACCATGTTGGATCCAAATCCCCGCTTACTTAGTGCATGATAAGAACTCTGTGTGAGCCAAAATGGCGTCAGTTACATCCTCCAGACCATAGCTATATATCTATGATCCAGATGGTGTGTACTTTCTAGAGAGCTGCTTTACGCTGTCAGAATCAGTTTGTGCACCATAATTAATTTTTTTTTTTTTTTTTTTTTATTCTTCTTAGTTTACTATGTACGTAACCTTGTGTAAGTCTGCCAAACAAAAAAATAAAAACATAAAATGAATCGCTACTAGCTGTAGCCTATGTGTGTTGCTGAATAAACAAACGGATTAGTTCCACAAATACCACTCGTTCGAGCCTCTCTTTGTTGTAAAAAAACAATGAGTGATTCCAAATGTATAGAAAAAAAAGTAGTAAGAAATGCAATGGACTATTTTTTTTTTTTTTTTTTTAAGATTAAATTCGATTGATACTGCTGGCTAAACAATGCTAATGGTTCAAACTGTTATCTCCAGGATTCTATATATATATATATATATATATATATATATATATATATATAGTGTCAAACTATATTTAATTTAATGCTTATAACGTGTCAGAAAGCAGGTCAAGTGAGTGCTGTTTTTTTCAGCTTTGACAGCTCTTAATGTCTTAAGATTTCATAAATATATAATTGTTTGTTGTTCAGCTGGAATGAACTGCTGCTCTGTTGATTTAAAGAAAGATTGAACAATAACCCTTGTCATCAATGGTTATCGTTGTATTGGTACTGTATGTATTGTACTAGCATCAAAATGTTTGATTATTTTACAATTCATACAGCTTGAATAAATAATTGTTAGATGGTATTTGAACTAGTCACAATTTTAGTATTTACATTTGGTATACTTGATGTGAAAATGGGTCTTAAATTTTCTAAAGATTGGTCTTAAAAGGTCTTAAATTTGCTCAGCTGAGAGCTGCAGGAACCATGTTATAACTAGGGCTTCAGGTTTTTGGTTTTAACTGATAAAACACCCCTGATACAAAAACAAAAAAAAACTTTTTATATCCAATAAACACCAGAAAAACACTGAATGGTTACTCAATTTACGTTGACTTGACCGACCGACCCCTTTCCCCATGAAAAAATAAATAACCTGCAAACAAACTTTGTGCAGTGCAGTTGGGCAATGTCCCTCCTTCCTGACTTTCCTCGCATTGATTCATTCTGAATACTTTAAACCGACCCCAACTACTTAGTGGCAGCAAATTCCTACATTTTTGTTGGAGGATTGCAACACGCATTCAAGATTTAAAACAAGATTACGAGAAGCGGAAGATTGTTCTTTCTCGTGAGATTTAAAGCTATATTCCAGTTCGATCTGGAGTATTTTACATGCTTGTGGAATTTAAAACAGAATTGCAAATTGTGGCAATGTAAAAAAAAATGCCTAAACACACAAAATACCCAGAAGAATATACCCGTGACCATAAGGATTTCGTTGTGGAAGACAAAGGAAAGAAGGTACAATTTGAAAAAAGTATGCAAGTATTGTCAAGTTACTATACATTTGTGACAGAAAAAAAATGAAAGTAACCAAAAGAATATTTTCATAAAGTATATAAAAAAGCGAAAGCTCTGGGGAAAAAGTTTACATGTAGCTCAAATAGTTAAAAATAAGCACAGAAAAATGAAATTAATAAAAACCAAAAAATAGAAGCCCTATTTATAACACAAGTTGTGAATTAATTCACCTTGTTTAAATAAAAGCTTTCAATCTTCATAACTGTAGATATGATTTACAGTTGAGAATTTTAAATGTTTTCCTGAAATCTCCACATTTTTATATGAACCATGCACTGTACATTATTTTAATTAGTTTTTATAATGTTTTCAAACCTGTAATTGTTATAAAATGTTAACATATGATGAATAAAACACAAATAAATTACCTAAACTGTGTTTTTCATTAACCCTTTATGCTCCTGTGTACTACATACCCATATTCAATATAGAGATAAAAACAAGTTTTTTTTTTTTTAACAATCAAAAATGCTGCCAATAGCGACAACAATAATAATCAATAAACAGTAATTATCAAATAAAAATCAAACATCAAAACGTGTGCCATTTATCGACTTGCTCTGTGCCATTTATTGAAATGTTCAATCAGTGTTTGCTCCAGGACTTAGACTCCGGGTCAATGTGGCCCCCTCTCAAAATTTTAGGGGGACATTTTCTTCAGTGAGGGGGTCAATACGTTTGATTCAGACCCAACCACCATTTCTTATTTTTGTTTGTTTTTAAATATGCCAGCAGAGTTTACGGACCTTTTCTTTCTGAATAAAAAATAAAACTGTAAAGCTGTAGATATAACCAAGGTGTCTCGACAATACTCACTGTCACTTTTGTGGACAATATTGGGAAATGTGTCACAGTGATGCTGGTGTATCACTGAGTAGAGGATATTAATTCTACCAAATCACATTAGAACAGGGGTTTTCAATCTTTTTAAGCTGCGTACCCCTTTCCAAAAAATGTCGCCCACTGTGATAGTCATAAAATGAAAACAGAAAAAAGGTCTGTACAATAACATGATACAACAAAACGCACAAGCCTTGCAGTGTGTGATGGGTACAATTTATAAAGGTTACAGTATCATAAAAAATATATATTATATTTACTTTTGGCTAAAAATAGTCCCTCAGACAGGTTTCTAGTTGTTGGAAACATCATTTTAATATTAATTAATTAAAATCAACGAAGCCTCCGTGCTAGCCCAAATCACTCAGAAATAACATAGGACTATTCCATGGTAGCAAATGGCAATCATGTATTTATTGATAATAGAATTACAGAAAAGGCAAAAAAGTTCACTGTCCACGCATCTTTACAGCTGACCTCATTACGAAAACATATTATTGGCATTTTTAAATTCTTGGTGATTTAAAACGTACAGTACTGATGCTAATTAAAAAACAATAATAAAACGCTTACCTAGTATGTGATGAATGTCAATGCTTGTTATCACACAACTCACTGATGATGGCAGGGAAATGGAGAGAGCTTCAGTCGCAAGACATTTGTGGCGTTTTTAATCTCTGATGGTATTTCGTCTTGATCACCCTTTGCTAGTAATGTTCTAGTATTGAGCCAACAATCCATATTTTTTCACTTGATTAAAATCTAAAAACTCTTAACTCTCACACCAGACGTAACGCATGGCAATACTAGACCGCATGGCAATGCTTTGGTTTCTGATTAGCCATACATTCTGTATTTTGAAATGTAGTGCTTAAGTTACAATAAACTTTAATAAATATCGATTTGCAGGCACGGACGCACACAGGAAATAAAATGAGTTAGACTAGGCTTTTAATTTTCTAAAATATGTATTTTTTTTTTTATCCCAGACAGACCAACCGTTTTATATTACATTTAAACAGGGCTTATTTAAAACGTACATATTTAATATGTAAATTAGTCGTGTGTGCACTGAACGCTCTGTCACAGCTCGTCAGTCTGGTGTTAGCGATTAAACGTTGATTACATGATCAAAGTTTGCAATAGATTGGCAAGTGGTACTAAATAAAATGCGTTGTCTGCCGTTTCAGAATTTTTCTCACGTACCCCAGTTTGAAAACTGCAAGAAGAAACCACATTACTATACAGTTTAATAGTAGTAGTATTTAAATGCCATTGTCCTGACGGGTAAATTCTTACCTTCCAGCTTCCCCTTTATTTTGACAATTTCCATATAAAAATTCATTTTTTTTGTTTACATTTCATTCTTGGCCGCCAAGTAAATATTTTGGACAGTTTTCAAAACAATTGTTGCTTTATTTTTGCAACACACGTTGGTGTTGTTGATATGATAAACGCGTATATCTGCTTCAGGTACTGGATTTAATTTTTTCAAAGTTAAACGATGGCCCGTGTTACACAGAACACTAAAAATAAAATGTCAAATATACAATATATTTCGTTGGTTTTGTGGATTTGCTATATTTAACTTTTTTTTAATACTGCACATAATGATCTGGTTTTGAAAATGCTACTTACCAAAACCATGACTGCACGTGAACTGTATTTACATAATAATTTCCTTTATTCCGATTCCAGTGGTGTTTTCTCAATGCAAGATGAATATACAGTGATGTATAAAATCACATACGCTGTATATATTACCTTAGGCTATTTTTTTTTTTTCTTTAGTCAATGATGCGGTTTTCGTTTTGCAAATCTACTGCACACAGTATTTTTAAGCACAAATATAATAGTCTGCATTTCAAAAGTCAATGCCGAAGCTGATTACTTATTTTTCCAGAAGTAATGGTTGGGTTTAACAGGGATACTATTTGCGCTGGGCCATGTTGTTAACAAGCCTGATGTCGCCCAGGCTTTACTGTGAAACTGACTGTAACCAGGGAGGGTGTGTGAGTGCATTCTACTGGACTGGAGAATAAAACACAGAGTTTAATTATGAAAACGCAAGTGTAAACAAACAAGTAAAAAAGATTAGCCTGTCGTCACACATGTCATGGTAATACAAAATGCATTCATTTACTGCGTATTGGTATTGCGTCTGGTCTGGGAAGGGGGACACACGGGCGCATTAAGAGAATTTCAGCGGGGCATTTTTTATTTCAGGGGGGCAATGGCGCGAACACTGGTTCAATACAACAGAACCTAGGGTTGCCTTCGCAACCACTGCACATTTTTCTTGTCTTTTGTTTTAATTTTCGTAGCAGACCCTGTACCTTTTTTTTTACGGTCTCTTCTTCCCTTGTGTTGGAGGGATAGTCACAAATGCGTGTACACAGCTACTTTGCGCAGGCATTGTGATGGATCTGGCTGCCGCATTGCCTGTACCCAGTGCTGTGTTTTGATAGTATTTTTGTCACAGCACTGCCATTTCAATCCAAACAGCTTCATGTTTGCAGCTGGCTTACCTGTAAAGTAGCTGCATGCTCTTCTGTTTGTATTGTTCTTAGCACCACATCCTCTTCATCATCGCTGAGTGATAAGTCAGCATCACTGTCTCTGGTATCAATCCTCCGAACCAACTTCACTCCCGTTGCTATATATATATATATATATATATATACTTGTAAAAGTTTGAATGGCTTCATGCAATATATCTGTCTTCTAAACTTTCACTAATTTAGTATAATCACATTTAATTAATTTAAGATTCTGGAGCTACTTTTCATGTATTATGATGATCATTGTTCCGAAATGTAGGAATTCACAAAATCCTTCATTCACGTAAGTGTAAACATACCTTGCAACAATCCATTTTCATTATCCGCCAGATAGCACTGAGACCCCCATCTTTGATTTAACTAACAGCCACATCTGTTTTCTATTTAGGTAAGTCAGTTTGAAGTCTCTCAAACATATTAGCATTTAAGATCCTCAAATCTGGTTAGAAAACAGATCCGGTATTTTAAAAGGACCAGAAATCTACGAACCAACCTGCTTTGATGTTATTTTGCAGTTTGTAACTCGGGGAGAGAAGATGTACAGTACTGTGCAAAAGTTTTAGGCAGGTGTGAAAAAATGCTGTAAAGTAAGAATGCTTTCAAAAATAGACATGTTAATAGATTATATTTATCAATTAACTAAATGCAAAGTGAGTGACCACCCTTTGCCTTCAAAACAGCATCAATTCTTCTAGGTACACTTGCACAAAGTCAGGGATTTTGTAGGCATATAGTCAGGTGTGTGATTAAACAATTATACCAAACAGGTGCTAATGATCATCAATTCAATATGTAGGTTGAAACACAATCATTAACTGAAACAAACAGCTGTGTAGGAGGAATAAAACTGGGTGAGGAACAGCCAAACTCAGCTAACAAGGTGAGGTTGCTGAAGACAGTTTACTGTCAAAAGTCATACACCATGGCAAGACTGAGCACAGCAACAAGACACAAGGTAGTTATACTGCATCAGCAAGGTCTCTCCCAGGCAGAAATTTCAAGGCAGATAGGGGTTTCCAGATGTGGTGTCCAAGCTCTTTTGAAGAAGCACAAAGAAACGGGCAACGTTGAGGACCGTAGACCCAGTGGTCGGCCAAGGAAACTAACTGCAGCAGATGAAAGACGCATCATGTTTACTTCCCTTCGCAATCGGAAGATGTCCAGCAGTGCCATCAGCTCAGAATTGGCAGAAAACAGTGGGACCCTGGTACACCCATCTACTGTCCGGAGAAGTCTGGTCAGAAGTGGCCTTCATGGAAGACTTGCGGCCAAAAAGCCATACCTCCGACGTGGAAAAGGCCAAGCGACTCAACTATGCACGAAAACACAGGAACTGGGGTGCAGAAAAATGGCAGCAGGTGCTCTGGACTGATGAGTCAAAATTTGAAATATTTGGCTGTAGCAGAAGGCAGTTTGTTTGCCGAAGGGCTGGAGAGCGGTACACGAATGAGTGTCTGCAGGCAACAGTGAAGCATGGTGGAGGTTCCTTGCAAGTTTGGGGCTGCATTTCTGCAAATGGAGTTGGGGATTTGGTCAGAATTAATGGTCTCCTCAATGCTGAGAAGTACAGGCAGATACTTATCCATCATGCAATACCATCAGGGAGGCATCTGATTGGCCCCAAATTTATTCTGCAGCATGACAACGACCCCAAACATACAGCGAAAGTCATTAAGAACTATCTTCAGCGTAAAGAAGAACAAGGAGTCCTGGAAGTGATGGTATGGCCCCCACAGAGCCCTGATCTCAACATCATCGAGTCTGTCTGGGATTACATGAAGAGAGAGAGAAGCAACTGAGGCTGCCTAAATCCACAGAAGAACTGTGGTTAGTTCTCCAAGATGTCTGGGCCAACCTACCTGCCGAGTTCCTTCAAAAACTGTGTGCAAGTGTACCTAGAAGAATTGATGCTGTTTTGAAGGCAAAGGGTGGTCACACTAAATATTGATTTGATGTAGATTTTTCTTCTGTTCACTCACTTTGATTTTTGTTAATTGATAAATATAAACTATTAACATGTCATTTTTTTGTTTTTTTTTAAATTTAGTCGTTGCCAATTATTTATTATTTTCTCCCGGTTTGGAATGGCCAATTATTTATTATTACGGTCGGCTCACCGCTACCACCCCGGCGCTGACTCGGGAGGGCGAAGATGAACACACGCTGTCCTCCGAATATCATATGTATTTGTCCCACACATTAAACCATGGCGAGTTTCTTTTAACACGAGAACCGCTGCGGTTATACTCCTACCTAAAACATCAATATTAAAATTAAAAAGGCAAACTATCGGATACAACTCAAAAGTTTTATTCAAGCATGTCATAGCATACATCTGCACAGCCGAAACGCCGTATTTAAATGAACAATTAAACATAAAAGGGTTTATTTTCTTAACTTCCCACATGTAAAGCACTACTTTGAACAACTATAATCAAATAAACATTTCAAAATAAACTAGTGTGTAAACAAGTACATACAAAACTGTAAAAATGAAATTAAGTGTTTTTTTTTTTTTATTATTTTTTATATAAAAGTAACAGACAATAAGTGAATTCCCATTATGTAACCTGATTGCACTTTCAGGTTAACCTTTTTGCACTTCAAAGTAGCACCCTCCGAGCACAATCCACACAGATGTAACGCTTCTCACCTTGTCTGTGCATTTATCACATACTGCTGTTTCACACTGGGCAGGTATCAGAAGTTTCTTTTAGCTACCTGGCATTGTTTACTCTTGTGTGTGTCACTGGGTGCAGCACTGAATCCAGGTTGAGCAGCATTTGCCTGCTGCGTTGCAGTTTTCTGTTCGAAATGTTTGTCAAAACTCTGTGGCTAGCTTCAAGATTGAATCTCTCCTACTGATATTTTCCCCGGTGCATTCCTTGTACAAAATGAAGGAATTGGTGGCTACCAGGTCCAGTACATTTGTAAAATACAGCAACCCGCGAGAACCGGCTTTCACTGAGTACTGACGTGCCACCTGGTCTTTACTTTGTACGTTGTGTCTTTGCAGACATACGGGTGAAGTCACATGATGAATAAACTCAACTTGCAAAAAAAATAAAATAATGCACATATAATGTCGTCTTCATTTACTATACACTTAACCACTTCAACTCCAGATGTAAAAACCCCTTCCCAGATGCCAGATTTTGAAAATAATATTTTCAAACCTGTAATTGCTATAAAATGTTAACATATGATGAATAAAACACAAATAAATTACCTAAACTGTGTTTTTCATGAACCCTTTATGCTCCTGTGTACTATATACCCATATTCAATAGAGAGAAACTTTTTTTTTTTTTTAACAATGAAAACAGAAACGCTGCTAATAACGATAACAATAATAATCAGTAAACAGTAATTATCAAATAAAAATCAAACATAAAAACGTGTGCCGTTATCGACTTGCTCTGTGCCATTTATTGAAATGTTCAATACAACAGAACCCGGGGTTGCCTTCGCAACCACTTATTTGATTATTGGCTGTAGTTCTGACTCCCAGGGCTGGAAGCAGGGCTAGTGTATACATGTGTTGTACGTTTGTTTGCTGTACCCTTGCCAGACTGTGTCTCCCTCTCTCCGTGCAGGTAAGTGTTCAGCAGCAGCGCTGGACGTCCTGGCCAATGTGTTTCGGGACGAGCTCCTGCCTCACCTGCTCCCCCTGCTCAAGGAGCTGCTCTTTCACCCTGAATGGGTCATCAAGGAATCGGGCATCCTGGTGCTGGGGGCCATCGCGGAGGGTGAGTGTCCCTTTGTCTGGTTATAGCATGTTAAGCACGTCACGTGAGAGAATTTAGTCATTGGTGGACCTCAACTGACGGGCTGTTATTTCTGTGCTTGACTGTTATTGTATTAGGCTTCCAAGCCTATTGTTAAGATGATGATGATGATGATGATTATTATTTCCGCCAAGAAAGCTGCATAAAATGAAAACTGTTGCATGAAAACACTTGAAATTTCATAGTTGTAGATGCCAAGGGGAACTAATGTCCACAGCTGAAATGAACGCGATTGGTCATGTGGTTTGGCAGCCATATTGGCTTTTACGACAAATTTTGGATTATTTACAAACATGTTGTCAGAAACCACTTATCGCAGAGTTCTGAAACTTGGTATATGTGTTTAGGGGTTGTCCAAGATGCATGGTGCTCGAAATGAAGCTGATTGGTTCAGTGGTATGGCGGCCATGTTGGATAACCTAATTAACACACTAATTTCTTCTCCAAAACTGCAAATCTGAGCAAAGCAAAATTTGGCATACATGATCCAAGTATAGTTCTTTTAAAGTTTGCCAAAATGAAGTTGCTACAGTAAAAAAACATGGCTGACGTGGGCCAATCAAATTTCAGCATTGCTCTAGTTGCATATGCTGTGCATAAAATGAACACCATTGAACAAAAACTTGAGTAGTGGAGGCCTATGGGAATTAACGTATGTTCCATTAACCTTGATATTGATGACCTTTGACCTCTTAAGGTCAAATGTAAAACTAGCTCATAACTCCTTAGAGTGCAGATAGTGTCATGGTTACTATGGAACACATAGGAACCCATATATGCTTTATTCAAGAATTGATTGTGACCTTTTGGCCTCTGCTTAAGGTCAAATGAATGGCAACCAATCAAAATGCTTACATTTCACAATAATTCCTTGGAAGCTGTAAAGTTGCTTTCAACTAGTTTCTTTTTATAACCGCATGTGAAGCATAAATTGTCATCTGTGCAGGGGTGGGGGGTGGGGCCATGCAAGTAATACTAGTGCAAAGCACACCACAATGATGAACAAGTATCTAGACATTCGAATCCTGAACTATGGTGTTGATACTTTGATTCTGAGGGTGTTGGCTATCCGGAGAAAACATGTAAATGGGTAGCAATGGAACTGCAGTCCAGTTAAGGGAATAAAGGTTTATTTGAGTATTTCTAAATTCATCAATATTGAGATATATCAATATCAGACTTGTAAGACTCTACTCGGACTCGAGTCACAGCCACAAAAGACTCTACTCCAACTCGACCTTATGTGACTTTGACTCGGATTCAGACGTTCTGGCTTCATGACGCGGAGATATTAATGATGAGTTATTTTTTTTTATTTTCTATTACACAAGAAATTTTACCTTTTTTAGAGTCCTGCTTCCACCAACTACATCTCTCAGAATATATCTTCAGTTACTAGGGAACTGTGCACAATAAAAACACAGCAACAAAACATTATCCAATCACTGGTTAGCCAGGTTGTCTTTGCAGCCAGTCCTAGTAAGAATAAGAAAGTGGAAGCGAGTTAGGTTGTAGTGTGAACACACCCCCAGTCCAGCTACAACTCCAACTACAACCATCGCAGACAGAGATTTCTTTTTTCTCTTTTGCATTGCTTATAAGGAATAACTAATGTCGGCATAGCAAAGTAAATTATAAGTAATTGTGGCTTTTAAGGAGCCTTTTCTCTTTGCTACTTTAAACCGTGTTCTAAGTTTAAGCACTATAGAAATACATTGTTTAAACTGCATTCTTGAAAAATGCATAATTTGATTTTGTTTAGCTCCCAGAATCTCTGGAATATAATTTGTTTGCACTGCAAACAATAGAACATTGATTACCTTAATTGAGTTTACTGAAAACACAAATGAATGAAAAAAAATAATCGTGATTGTAGAAAAGATTTACAATCATTTTTGTATTTATTTGTGCAATATATATCGGACACCTCTGCTAGGTAAACTGTTTCCCCCACTACTACCACCACTAGTTTTAATGAAAATTTGATTTGTTTGTTTCAAGGACTCGGACTTCAGATTTGAAGTCAAGGACTCATGAATCTGACTTGGACTTGAATGATAGTGACTTGAGGTTTGAGATAGATATGGATGGTCAGTAAGATTGTAATGCCTCCTATGTGCTGATCAAATGCTTCAAGAAAGCACTTGATTTAAGGCTTCCATTGCATAGCAGTTTGATTCATTCCTGGTGTTACTATAAGTTTAGTAAGATGCACCTCAGCTTGTTACCTACACTCTGGGGCTAATCTAGCTTCTAGTTTGTATTAAAACCTTGAATGGGTGAGACTGCTGTGCAATAAGTCTTATTTCCATCCCTGTTTTAGGATTAAATGTATTTGGCTAATTCATCTCTGCCTAAGAAGGCATTGTTGTCTTGGTTGGCTGGTGGTTAAAGCAGTTGTCTCCTTATATTCTCTGACTGTTGCAGGCTGTATGCAGGGCATGGTGCCCTTCCTGCCGGAGCTGATCCCTCACCTGATCCAGTGTCTCTCTGATAAGAAGGCCCTGGTGCGCTCCATCGCGTGCTGGACCCTCAGCCGCTACGCTCACTGGGTGGTCAGCCAGCCCCCGGACAGTTACCTCAAGCCCCTGATGACCGAGCTGCTCAAGAGGATCCTGGATGGCAACAAGAGAGTGCAGGAGGCAGCGTGCAGGTCAGTGCGAAAGGGAACCCTGATAAGGGGGTGAGGTCAAGAGGGAGCAGGCTTTTTAATGTGTTTTTATACAGAAGATTTACCAATTGAGACCGAGGCCTCATTTACAAGGGGGTCCTGTTAGACAATAAAACAATTACAAATGCAAGCAACACAATAAATACATGTATGCTTCAAACTTAGTCCGCACCCTACAGAACAACATAAATACGTGATGATCACGTGATCTCTAATGTGGACTAAAGAAAAAAAACAATGGCAAGAGGCTCTAAGCAATTCCCAAATACGATCTTTATAGCCAGAAAAGGAGTGTCACATTCCATCTTCATACTGTAAGTATTTGTTTATTTTTATTGCATTTATGAAACGCTTTTTGTACAAAAGTATCGCAAAGGACTGTACAGTACGTAGCAGAAAAAGAACAAACCACAATACATTTGTATAGCGTGTCACACATACAATGCCTGCCACAATCGGTCCATTTTAAATAACAGTGTACACAATACAAAAGCATTAAAACCCATACATTAAAACCCACTAAGATAAGAAAGCCATTTTATAAGTGTATTTTAGTCTTTTCAGTTGAAAACTGTAACGGTCCCATCTTCCCTAACAAACAAAGGCAGAGCATTCCATAATTTCGGAGCTCTACAAGAAAAAGCCCTGCCGCCTGTGTTGATTGTTGACCCTAGGAATAACCAGCAGCCCCACATCTTGTGATCTCAGAGTGCGGTTTGGGGGTCAGTAACTCCTGCAAATAAATGAATGCTAATCCATTCAGGGCCTTGTAAGTTAACAGCAAAATCATAAAACCATTCTATATTGCACAGGGAGCCAGTGTAAAGAGGCCAAAACAGGGGTAATATGTTCATGTATAGTCAGAATTCTAGCGGTGGTATTCTGAACAAGCTGCAAGCGGGATACCACACGTTTTGGGACACCAGAAAAAAGTGCATTACAATAATCCATTCTAGATGAAACAAAAATGAGTAAGAGTTCCATGTGTTTGGGAGCTGATGGGTGAAAGATGGTTCTCCCAAACGTGTGGGAACCCTTGGGACTACTAGCGTTAATCCTCTACACCAGAACATTCAGATAATATACATGTGTCAATTTGTGTCAATAATATACATGTGTCAGATAATATACATGTGTCAATTAGTCACTAACTTTAGTCTGCTAGACAGAGAAAAAAACCTTATTCTTAAAGGAAACCGAATTTAGGTCCTAATTTTGAAGTAAATTTATTAATACGATAGTTGAACGTAAGCAATCCCTATGCCTAAGTATTTATAGAAGAAACTCCTGTTAATCTCTCCATGCAATGTAACAATAACCTAGGACAGATTTCTAATCTTCCTCCTATTAGAACAGAACAGCATTGTTTGTGTCTTGGATACATTCAGTAATCTATCTTGAAATTGTTTTTGCTGTACAATATCAAATGCAGTCTGCAGATCCCTCTGTACTGCCTGTATAGACTATCCTACCCGTACAAAATAGTGTAATCAGTATATACATGTATATTTGTGTGGTGTTACCCAAATCAGATCCTCCTATCTAGCAGTGTGTTTGGACTCAAGTGCAGAGAATAGCTGCCAGTTTAGAGCTGTTTCAGCTCAACAGAGCACTCAAAGTAGTGAAGTTCCAGAAACTTCTGGGCTTGATGGCAGCAGCGTCTCAGACCCTACCTTTTGGGTCTCCTGCGCATGTGCCCTCTGCAGGCTTGGTTCAACACGGTTTTTCAGCCTGCATTGAACTGCGACCGCCTATTGACAGTGTCTCGTCACTGTTTAAAAGCACTCTTGGTGGAAACAGCCTGCCCATTTACGCCTCGGCGTAGAGCTGGGCAGTGTCACCAGAAGGGAGGTCATCACCATGGACGCGGGAGACGTGCTTGTCCGTACGGACAACACAACAGTGGTGGCATACATAAACCACCAGGGTGGCCTCAGGTCTGCCAGTCTCCATTGTGTGGCCCACAAGCGCTTGCTGTGGAGAGAACCTCCTCTCACTACTGTTGACAAACTGGGTGGCAGACCTCCTCTCAGGAGAGCTCTCTTTGTGAGCCTCATTTGGGAGAGATTCGGGAGAGCAGATATAGATCCTTCCCTCCCAGGAATCGACCCACTGTCGATAGGAGCTGGGGCAGCTGTTTTATACCTTCCCACCACTCGCCATGCTCCTGCTGTGTCTGGAGAAAAACAGGCAGGACCAGGCCAAGGTGCTCTTAGTAGCCCCTAATTGGTTTTCAGCCCTGATGCAGGTACCGAGCGGCCGTGACCTGTTCAGTCAGGTGTGGGGGACCTTATGGAATCCTGACCCATTAAGCCTGCGGTTCTGGGTCTGGCCTCTGAACAGCTGCATTTGAGCCGTCTGGGTCTGTCCAATCGGGTTATTGACCCTGCAAAATGCCAGAGCAGTGTCCACATTATTGGCAAATGGATTGTCAGTTATCTAAAAATTTCTGGTTCACTGCAACATTGAGGCTATGAGACTACATTTGTGCAACCTTAAGTGTGCATGGAAAATGCTTAATAAAATTAAACATGCTACTGTTGTAACATTACTTATGTATTTGACAAAATCTAAACGTTTTACACTTGGAAAGCTAGAGTTTGTACAGTGCTGAGAAAGTTTGTGAACCCCTTAGGATTTTCACATTTCAAACCTAAAATGTTATTAGATCTTAATCCAAGTCCTAATAATAAAGATAACCTGATTTTAAACAAATGACACACATTTATACTTTTTCATCATTTATTTATCCACAAATGATTCAACATTCAATATCCATGTGTGAAAAAGTACGTGAACCTTTAGATTCAGTAGCTGGTGGCACCCCCTTGAGCAGCAATGGCTTCAACTAAGCGGTTCTTGTAACTGTTGGTCAGACATCGTTTTTTTTTTTTTTTAATTAATTTAGTCGTTGCCAATCAGTTTTTATTATTTTCTCCCCAATTTGAAATGCCCTATTATTTTTAGGCTCAGCTCACCGCTACCACCCCTGCGCTGACTTGGGAGGGGCGAAGATGAACACACGCTGTCCTCCGAAGCGTGTGCCGTCAGCCGCCCGCTTCTTTACACACTGCGAACTCACCGTGCAGCCGCCTCAGAGCTACAGCGACGGAGGACAACGCAGCTGTGGGCAGCTTACAGGCAAGCCCACAGGCGCCCGGCCAGACTACAGGGGTCACTGGTGCGCGGTGAGCCGTGGACACCCTGGCCGACCTAACCCTCCCTCCCCCCGGACGACGCTCGGCCATTTGAGCGCTGGCCCCCTCGGAGCTCCCGTCCACGGTCGGCTGTGGAATAGCCTGGACTCGAACCGGCGACGTCCAGGCTATAGAGCGCATCCTCCACTCTAGCGAGTGCTTTTACTGGATGCGCCACTCGGGAGCCCCCCCAGACATCAGTTTTGAGGAATTTTGGCCCATTCCTCCTTACAGAACTGCTTCAACTCTGACATTTGAGGGCTTCCTTGCATGGACAGCTCGCTTCAGGTCCTGCCACAACATTTCGATGGGGTTTAGGTCTGGAGTTTGACTAGGCCATTCTAAAACGCAGAATTTCTTCTTCTGCAGCCATTCTTTTGTAGATCTGCTTTATGTTTTTAGGATCATTGTCTTGCTACATGACCCACTTTCGGTTCAGCTTCAGCTTCAGCTCACGGACGGATGGCTTGACATTCTCCTCTAGAATCTTCTGATACAATGCGGAATTCGTGGTTGTGTCACTGGTGGCAAGTCATCCAGGTCCTGAGACAGCAAAGCAGCCCCAAATCATCACACTCCCACTACCATGCTTGACGGTTGGGATGAGGTTCTTCTGTTCAAATGCTGGTTTTCGCCAAACAATGTTTCTCAGTGAGGCCAAAAAGTTCTACCTTTGACTCTTCTGTCCAGAGAACATTGTTCCAGAAGTCTTGTGGATCATCTATGTGCTCTTTGGCAAACTTCAGAATGGGCAGCAATGTTCTTTTTAGAGAGCAGCGGTTTCCTCCTGGCTATCCTTCCATGAACACTATTCTTGTTCAGTCTTTTTCTGATAGTTGTCATGAACACTTACATTAGCCAAGGCGAGAGTGGCCTGCTGATGTTACTCTGGGGTTCTTTGACTTCTTTGATTTTCCGGTTTGTTCTTGGAGAGATTTTGGTAGGATGACCGCTCCTGGGAAGAGTGACTGTGGTCTTGAACTTTCTCAATTTGTAGACCATCTGTCTGACAGTGAATTGGTGGAGCCACAAATCCTTAAATGGTTTTGTAACCCTTTCTAGACTGAGCATAAGTAACTGTTTTTCTGAGATCCTCAGAGATTTCTTTTGATTTGTGGCATGACGTGTTTCCACACACCTGTATGGGGAAGATCAAACTCACAAAGTTGCTGATCTTTTATATAGGGTGGGGCCTCCCAAACTCACCCCTGAAGATCTACCTAATTATTTAACCCTTTGCGGTCCTATGTCGGACCTGGTCCGACATTGCAATTATTCCTATACGGTCCAATGTCGGACCCGGTCCGACATCATCAAAAAGATGCAAAAAACGGGTTTCTAGTCGTTTTTTCTCCGGAAAAAGCAGAGAAAACCATTCAATGGATGAGTGGGAGCGACAGGAGCCGTGACAAGCCGGAAAAAAAGGGCGTATCTCATGAATAGTCATACTTGCCCCTGGCATCAGATAACGGCGGCCATAAGGAAACAAACTGGCTGCTACTGCATCAGCGCTCGGAGAATATCAGGCATTTGCAGTGCTTTTTTCAGATGTTATAGTAGTAAAATAATGACTTGGATCGCATTATTGAGGCATTTGGTGATAAAACGAGTGATCGGGAGATGATTGATCGGTATGTACGACTATTACTAATTATTATTATTATTTATTTATTAGCATATGTGAAAGCTATAGCGAACGAAAGGGTGGGGCGGGGCTGGAGATTATTGAGTGCTTTGTTGATATGCAGGGCCTTTTAAACCCGTTTGACTGTGGGGGAAAAAAATACTTTTAAACAGCGCGTCTAAAATTAACTGCACGTGTTAAAATAAATTGGACCTGATGCGCCTGACACGCACTTAATAAATGGACTGCAAAGGGTTAAACACCTGATTCAAGTTATCCCCTTAACTGAGCTAATAACCAGGGGTTCACTTACTTTTTCACATACCCTGAATCTTAATTACTCATAGTTTTGTCTAATTCATATATCATTTTGTTTCAAAAGACATGGAATTGGTTAATATAAACCCTACTGGATATTTAAGAAAAATTGATTCAAGAAGGCTATCATTGTAAAACTATGGAATTTCCATAATTATCATTGGGGTTCACTAAGTTTTTTTCTCGACCTGTATTTACTCTTGCTCTTGCTCTCTTTTCTTCTCCCCCCCCCATGCGCAGTGCCTTTGCAACACTGGAAGAGGAGGCCTGCACAGAGCTGGTTCCCTACCTGAGCTATATCTTGGACACGCTGGTGTTTGCCTTCGGGAAGTACCAGCACAAGAACCTGCTCATCCTGTATGACGCCATTGGCACACTGGCAGACTCTGTGGGGCACCACCTCAACCAGCCGGTGAGTCCGCACACGCTAGACACAAATGGAGATTACATAAAGGGGCATTCAGAACAGAAAATAGAAGGCACTTTTTTACACTGAGAATTGTGAGGGTCTGGAACCAACTCTGTAATGTTGTTGAAGCGGACACCCTGGGATCTTTCAAGAAGCTGCTTGATGAGATTCTGGGATCAATAAGCTACTAACAACCTAACAAGGAAGATGGGCTGAATGGCCTCCTCTCGTTTGTAAACTTTGTTGTTGTTATTATAAGGCTGTAAAGGATTAAATGTAAATGCAATTTGTAAATGGCTGTAGCACTTTAAATACTGTGCAAAATAATGATTCTATAAATTCTAAATCCATTTGCTTTACATCCCTTAATCCAAAAAGACTCAGAAGAAACTGCTTTTTATGTTAGTTTTATCTCGCACTCTGCATTTATCCTACTGTTTAAAAAAGAAAAAAAAAAAAAAGAAATTGGCCTGTTAGATTACTGGTGCATTTACAAACTCTGGATATGATGCACACCATGAAAACATGACTGTACTGTGATGCTGTTTGTATTCATACTGTCTGATCCAGAGACCTGTTATTTTCATGAATCCTCCTGTGTATCTTTGTCTATGTAGCTATTCTGATATCCCCCTTTTTAACCCCCCTTTACAGGAGTACATACAGAAGCTGATGCCCCCTCTGATTCAGAAATGGAATGAGCTGAAGGATGAGGATAAAGATCTTTTCCCTCTGTTAGAGGTGAGGGATGAACTATAGATGGGGGGGGGGGGGGGGAGAAAACATGTTACAAGTTAAGTATTTAGCTTATCCTACATTTGTGAAAAAGGAGGAAGTATATTACTATGCATTTGTCCATGTCTCATGATAGTTAATAATAATTAGGGCTTCTGATTTTCAGTTTTAACCGATAAAACCAGATAAAAACACCCCAATACAATAAATAAATAAATGAAATCTGTGGATAGCCAATAAACACTGGAAAACACTGGAAAAACTGTGGAAATGGTTAATCAATTCATGTTGACTACCCTATTCCCATTAAAAAATAAAACTTACTACAAAAATATGAAATACATTTCCCAGTGCTGCTGGGCAACGTCCCGCCTTCCTGACTTGCATCTATCATTGATTCGTTCTCAATACTTTAAACCCGCCCCAGCTACTGAGTGTCGGCACATTCCTACATTTCTACTGGAGACACCACTTGCGGGATTTTAAATGAGATTACAATCAGGATGGAGGCTTGATAGCGGAATTTCAAGCTGTGTTACAGTTAAGACACTGAGGATTTAAAACGGAATTGTGGCGAAATGTACAAAAATGCCTAGACACAAAAACCCCAGAAGAATGTGACCGTAGGGATTTCGTTGTGGAAGACAGCAATGGAGGTACAACTTAACTGTGCAAGTACTGTCGTTGGTACTATACATATTTTGACAGAAAAAAAAAAATGCTCAAGCATTTTGGAAAGTAACCGAAAACACTAATTTCATCCAGTATATCAAAAACGAAAGCACCGAAAAAAAAAAAGGATTTACATAACGCAATAGCTAAAAAGCATAGAAAAATACAATTAATAAAACCCGAAAAACAGAAGCACTAATAACATACATTATCAGTCTACAAAGTTTGTCTGTAAGGGGTTTGAGTGTTATAATTGACCAAATCTATCCCCTCACTCTCTCAGCTTACTCGTGAGTGTTTCAAAATGGCGGAGGTACAAGACCAGTGCGGCGACTGGTGTAATTTCTACACATATTGGACTTTTTACCCAACATATCTGTATGCATTCTTTGTAAAATAATAAATAAATGGAGTATTTTTCCTTTTAAATGAAGTGAATCTGCAGCACCACATGCAACATTAGAAACACGCTCAGCTTGTTTGTTTGGTCTGCCTTACATTAACGAATATTCTATAATATAACTGCATTTAAAAAGAAATTAATGGACAAATAGGGCAGTGTTGAAGGTGAACTATATAACGCTGTTCTTTTTTTTAAATAGTTTTGGTATTTATCCGTTTTTATTTGTGGCAGAAAGGGGACGTTAGAATAAGAACTATATTAAAATTAGGTAACTTTGCAGTGTTAAAATTTCTAGCTAATCAAGAGCACATTATAAAAAATGATATATGTACTATAAGTCAATCATATTGGAGAGAAAAAAACACAGTAGTACTTTAAGACTTTGCAAAAGAACAGAAAAGGCAGATGCAGGAACTCAGATATGCAGAAGGTTACAAAATAAATAAGCTAACTGCTGAAGTCATTCACAGATGTATTCAAAGAATCGTTGAAGAAATAATTTTGGGAAGTTTGTTTGCTGTATAAAAAATGTTATTGGGCTGAATAATTGTTAAATTGTTTATGTTTTTGGGAAGTTTATTGTATTTTACTGGGCAACAATACTTGCATACAATAGAAACATCTAATTGCAAGTGTAAACTGAACTGTAGCCACCTGTAAATAAAACATGCAATATGGAACAATCACAGTACTGAGGAACAGTGCTCTCCACATAGTTTTCAATCCGTACAGGACTCTTGCATGTGTTTGAATTCACTGCCGCTAAAGCCATGGTGTTGGCTCTCGATGCAAGTGCAATAGAGGCATTAAACAGCAGATTTTCTGCATCTTTAATAAATTCATCCAAAAACAACGCTAGTGCTGTGTTTTCCGCCATCTTGAAAGTTCTCTCTTCCTAACACACTGTTCAGTAAGAGCTAACTTACTTATGTTGCGTAGCGCCACGGCAGTGCGCTCTGCCAATTGAACGCAGCCCTGGTTTTACTATGAGTTTAATTGGACACACCTGAGCATGTTACCTATACAATGGGGCTTACCAAGCATACTAAAATGGGGGAAACTGCTGTGCAGTGGGAGGCTTATTTCCAGCCCTTGGTATATAAGCATTGGTAGGGGTTCTCTTCCAGTGACAGCTGATACTATTAAATGTTGGGAACGATCGGGCAACTTGTCCCATCCACCTGGGGTTTCACAGGGAAAAGCATTCTGTAGTGCTTCCAAGATCTTTTTTTCTACCCTTGGATTGCATTTAATAACTAACACATTGACCTTCTTCCTGTGTCTGTGAAAGGTGCTTGCTGACTAATAACCCTCTGTTTGTGTGTGTGTCTCAATCTGTTTTGCAGTGTCTATCTTCTGTTGCCACAGCCTTGCAGAGTGGGTTCCTGCCCTACTGTGAGCCTGTGTATCAGCGCTGTGTCACCCTGGTGCAGAAGACCCTGGCTCAGGCCATGGTGAGTGCCTTTTAATTTAGTTATTGATTGGAAAAGGGTCTACTAATAGTTTTGGTGTGTTAAATGTTTTCCAAGTATTAAATGTGTAGCGGTTGTTTATTCAATATTTATTCAGTCTTTAACATATGTAAACGTTCTGTATTTTGTCTCATCCTCATTAATGTTGTAGTGCATCATAAACTGCAATGTAATGGAGGCATTTTTTGTTTTGTTTTTTTGCGTTACAGAATTTTCCAATATGTAAATGAAATGTTTTAGCATGAATGTATCCTACAGTTGAAAATTAAGAAAATAATCAAACATCCCTAATAGTAGTGCTTCAGTGCATAAAATCCACTAAGTCTGTTCTTGACCAAGTCTCCCATCACTCTGTAGAAGTTATACTTCCTTACATTCAACACATTATGGAACTCGGGTTGTGTTGCCTGGTGATACAGGAGCAAAAGCACTACACAGCTACTCTCTAGTCTACACAAATGGTTCTTGAAATGATGTAACTTAATTCAATGACAAACATTTGAACTGTTCAAGACATTGAGAAAGACTATTCAGTTTCTCTTAGTATTTCTGTGTTGTGTTTAATAGCAATGGATGATGCAGTTAATCTTCACAGCCTCCTCTTTCTCTCTCCTCTTCCCCCCCCCCCCCCACTGTGTTTTCAGATGTATAGCCAGCACCCTGACCAGTATGAGGCCCCTGACAAGGATTTCATGATTGTGGCCCTTGATCTGCTGAGTGGGCTGGCGGAAGGCCTGGGGAGCCACGTGGATCAGCTGGTGGCTCGCAGCAACATCATGACCCTGTTGTTCCAGTGCATGCAGGTACAGGTGATGTCTGACCTCTTTCTATGTTCCCATCAGAGTGGTGAGGGTGTGGTGTTTTGCATGCAAGTGTGGGCGTGGTGTGGTATTTTTTATAATTTTTTTTTTTTTTAAACCCTTTGCAGTCCATTTTATTAAGTGTGCGTCAGGTCCAATTTTTATTTTCACACGCGCAGTTAATTTTAGATGTGCTGTTTTAAAAGTGTTTTTTTTCACAGTCAAATGGGTTTAACCCTTTGCGGTCCATTGTCGGACTGGGTCCGACATTGCAATTATTCCTCTCAGGTCCTTTGTCGGACTGGGTCCGACATCATTATAGCAACGCAAAAAACGGGTTTCTAGTCGTTTTTTCTCCGGAAAAAGCCGAGAAAACCATTCAATTGCCGAGTGGGAGCGACAGGAGCCGAAACAAGTCGGGGGGGGGGGGGGGGGAGGCGGGGAGGCATATCTCATGAATAGTCATATATGGCCCTGGTATCAGATAACGGGGCGGTCATAGTAAACAAGCTGGCTGAGTGCGTCAGCGCACAGAGACTATCATGGACATTTGCAGAGCTTTTTTCAGATGTTATAGTAATAAAATAATGACTTTGATCGCAATATTGAGGAGTTTGGTGATAAAACGAGTGATCCGGAGATGATTGATCGGTATGTACGACTATTATTTTTATTATTATTTATTTCTTACATAGATGAAAGCGATGGCGAAAGAAAGGGTGTGGCGGGGCTGGAGAAGCCTAGTGAGTGCTTTGTTGATATGCAGGGCCATTTAAACCTGTTTGACTGTGGAAAAAAATACATTTTAAACAGCGCGTCTAAAATTAACTGCGCGTGTGAAAATAAATTGGACCTGACGCGCCTGACGCGCACTTAATAAATGGACTGCAAAGGGTTAAAGGGCCCTGCATATCAACAAAGCACTCACTAGGCATCTCCAGCCCCCCCCCCTTTCGTTCGCTATAGCTTTCACATATGCTAATAAATAAATAATAATAATAATAATAAGTCGTACATACCGTTCAATCATCTCCGGATCACTCGTTTTATCACCAAACGCCTCAATAATGCGATCCAAGTCATTATTTTATTACTATAACATCTCAAAAAAGCTCTGCAATTGTCCGTGATATTCTCTGTGCGCTGATTCAGTAACAGTCAGCTTGCAATTATTCCTATCGGGTCCAATGTCGGACCCTGTCCGACATCAAAAAGATGCAAAAAACGGGTTTCTAGTCGTTTTTTCTCTGGAAAAAGCCGAGAAAACCATTCAATGGCTGAGTGGGAGCAACAGGAGCCGAGACAAGCCGAAAAAAAAAAAAGGGCGTATCTCATGAATAGTCATACTTGCCCCTGACATCAGATAACAGTGGCCATAAGGAAACAAGCTGGCAAGCTAGCGCACAGAGAATATCACGGACATTTGCAGAGCTTTTTTTGAGATGTTATAGTAATAAAATGACTTGGATCTCATTATTTAGGAGTTTGGTGATAAAACGAGTGATCAGGAGATGATTGATCGGTATGTACGACCATTATTATTATTATTATTTATTATTATTATTATTATTATTTATTTCTTAGCATATGTGAAAGCTATAGTGAACGAAAGGGTGGGGCGGGGCTGGAGATTATTGAGTGCTTTGTTGAAATGCAGGGCCTTTTAAACCAGTTTGACTGTGGGGGAAAAACAATACTTTTAAACAGCGCGTCTAAAATTAACTGCGCGTGTGAAAATAAATTGGACCTGACGCGCCTGACACGCACTTAATAAATGGACTGCAAAGGGTTAACACTAGAATGGCCTGTTTTATAGGCATACTATCTGTATAATGTGAAATAATGTGTTATCTTGTAACAATTGTAAGTCGCCCTGGATAAGGGCGTCTGCTAAGAAATAAATAATAATAATAATAATACCTAGAACAACCATGACCAGTGAATTTGACCAGCGTATTAAAAATATGAATATTCTAATGAAAGGACAAACAATTGAATGTCGTAGTTTTATTCAGGAACGTCATATAAAGCATCTACACCACCGAAACATTGTAAACAAAGACATTTGAACAGAAATGTGTTTATATACAGACATATTACATAACGCACAACCTCAAATATTTGAAAATAAGTGTGTCTGTGTATATACAGATATATCATACATACAAAACTGTACAACTGAAACTATTTAAATAAGTATGAAATTAAATAAACTGGTTTTATATTGCCTATATAACAAAGCGCATGTACGCAACCGAAGCTATGCGTTTATATACAGACATACGATAATCTAAATGACATGAATAAATAAACATTTGAATAGAATGGGCTTCATTTACAATCGTTTACAAAGTCTAAGTGCTGGCACAAGTCACACAGATCCTGTGATTTTCAAAATATGCAGTCCACTTACCACAGACTGTCTTTGGGCATTTGGCACAGCTATCAACAGTAACCAAGGCTTCTGGCACCAAATGCTCCATGGGCATATATACTAGTACTATGAAAGCTTCTAATTCCTCCAAGGGCATTGACCAGGGATCATCTTGGTGTCACTGCTGCTGGAAGATTCATGTTCGCAAACCCAGTCTGCTTCAGAGCCAGATTTGTCATTGTCCGTCTTTGCTGCGTCAGTATCTTGTTTGGTAAAATTGGCAGTGTCTTCAGTGATCCATTTGCAATGTGTATGGGGTGGGGGGAATGAATTTCTTAGAAAAACTAGTGACTTACAGTAACCACTGCAGACAAGACAGCCTGGTGCCGTGAGCTGCAGAGGCTGATTGATGGGCGATCAGGAGGCTCATTGAAACAATAGAAATATTATTATTATTATTATTATTATTATTATTATTATTATTATTATTATTATTATTTATTTCTTATTTCTTATTTATTTATTTCAAATATCAACAAACTGCTCACTTGAGCAATGCAGACTGATCTAATCGAACTTCAATACATGGCTGCAAGTCCAGACTGATGCATATAAAATATATTATTTGTATTAATTTGACCGCTCCTGGTCGGAATAGGTGTGACCAGTATTTTATCGATCTTTTGGTAATTGGTACATAGGCCTGATTTGGGCCAGCCCTGCCCAATATAAATCTGACTAACTTTGGCCCTTACCATCAGAGTGAAGTTGTTCGCACACAGGTTCTAGAGGCACATCATGCCATGAACAAAAGAAATTCCTGAAGACTTCTGGAAAAAAGTTGTTGATGCCTATCAGTCAGGTTACAAAGCCATTTCTAAGGCTCTGGGGCTCCACCGAACCACAGTCAGAGCCATATTGTCCAAATGAAGAAAGTTTTGGATGGTAGTGAATCTTCCCAGGAGTGGCCGTCCTGCCAAAATCTCCAAGAACCCTAGAACAACATCCAGGGATCTGCAGGCCTCTCTCGCCTCGGCTAAGGTCAGTGTTAATGACTCCACCATCAGAAAGACACTGGGCAAAAATGGGATTCATGGCAGAGTAGCAAGGTGGAAACCATTGCTCACTAAGAAGAACATGAATGCTCGTCTCAAATGTGCCAAAAAGCACCTGGATGATCCTCAAGAGTTCTGGAACAATGTTCTATGGACAGATGAGTCAAAAGTGGAACTTTTTGGCCGACATGGGTCCCATTATGTCTGGCGAAAACCAAGCACTGCATTCCACAGTAAGGTCAAACATGGTGGTGGTAGTGTCATGGTTTGGGGATGCTTTGCTGCATCAGGACCTGGATGCCTTGCCATCATTGAAGGAACCATGAATTCTGCTCTTTATCAGAGAATTCTACAGGAGAATGTCAGGCCATCCGTCTGTGAGCTGAAACGCAGCTGGGTCTTGCAGCAAGACAAAGATCCGAAACACAAGGAAGTCTACATCAGAATGGCTGAATAACAAGAAATTTAAAGTTTTGGAATGGCCTAGTCAAAGTCCAGACCTAAACCCCATTGAGATGTTGTGGCAGGACCTAAAACGAGCAGTTCATGCTCGAAAACCCACAAATGTCACGGAGTTGAAGCAGTTTTGCATGGAGGAGTGGGCCAAAATTCCTCCACGCCGCTGTGAGAGACTAATCAATAACTACAGGAAGCGTTTGGTTGCAGTTATTGCTGCTAAAGGTGGTGTAACCAGTTATTGAGTCTAAGGGGGCGATTTACTTTTTCACACGGGGGCATTGGGTGTTGCATAACTTTCTTTAATAAATAAATGAAATATGTATCACATTTGTTATTTGTTCACTCAGGGTCCCTTTTATCTAATATTAGGTTTTGGTTGAAGATCTGATAACATTGGTTTTATGTTGGGGAAATATTTTTAAGAAAAATAAACTGAAATATCTTGCTTGCATAAGTATTCAACCCCTGTGCTGTGGAAGCTCCCAGTTTACACCGATGAAAGAAATTGCCCTAACGAGGACACAATTACCTTACCATTGGCCTCCACCTATGAACCATTAAAGTTGCTGTCACATTTTCTGGATAAAAACCCCACTGTTGAAGGATCATTGGTCAGGCTGTGAATCTGAAGGAAAATGAAGACCAAAGAGCATTCTACAGAAGTTAGAGATAAAGTAATACAAATGCATAGATTAGGGTACAAAATAATATTCAAGTGTTTGGATATCCCAGTGAGCACAGTTGGATCAACAATCAGGAAGTGGAAGCTGCATCACACCACCCAGGCACTGCCAAGAAAAGGCCGTCCCTCAAAACTCAACACTCAAACAAGAAGGAGACTTGCGAGAGAAGCCACAGAGAGGCCAACAATCACTTTGAAGGAGCTACAGAGTTCAGTGGCTGGGAGTGGAGTAATGGTGCACCAGTCAACCATATCAAGAGCTCTGCATAACACTGGCCTGTATGGGAGAGTGGCAAGAAAGAAGCAGTTACTCAAAAAGTACCATCTGAAAGCACGTCTGGAGTTTGCCAGAAAGCATGAGTGTGACCCAGCTGCGATGTGGGAAAAGGTTTTGTGGTCAGATGAGACTAAGATGGAGCTTTTTGGCCAAAACTCAAAGCGCTATGTGTGGCGCAAACCTAACACTGCCCATGCCTCAAGACACACCATCCCTACAGTATGGTGGTGGCAGCATCATGCTGTGGGGATGCTTCTCATCAAAATTGAAGGAAGAATGGATGGAGCAAAATACAGGGAAATACTGCAAGAGAGCCTGCTTCAGTCTGCTAAAAAACTGAAGCTTTAAGAGGAAATTCACCTTTCAGCAGGACAATGATTCCATGCACAAGGCCAAAGCAACATTGGAGTGGCTCAAGAACAAAAAGGTGAATGTCCTACAGTGGCCCAGTCAAAGTCCTGATCTCAATCCTATTGAGAGTCTGTGGCACTATTTGAAAATTGCGGTCCACAAGCGTCGTCCAACCAACCTGGAGCAAATCTGCCAAGAAGAATGGGCCAAAATCACTCCGACACTGTGTGCAAAGCTGGTACATACTTACCCCAAAAGACTTAAAGCTGTTATTGCAGCGAAAGGTGGCTCTGCCAAATATTAATGTGTGGGGGTTGAATACTTATGCAAGCAAGATATTTCAGTTTTTTATTTTACTTAATATTTCCCAACATAAAACCAATGCCACCTTACAGTAATTGATTTTGAGTTTCAGTGTTTTAAAATAAAATATCAAACAGAACGAAATTTCAATGTACCATTTGTAATTCAGTAATACGATAGAATTGGTCAGGCATCTGAATACTTTTGCAAGGCACTGTATATATATTAGATGTAGACTTTCTATAGGCACTAAATTATATATATATATATATATATATATATATATATATATATAATATATATATATATATATAAATAAATAAATTAGTGCCTACATCCCCTTGAACTTTCACATTTTGTCAGTGCCTCAGTTTCATGCATTTAAATGAGATTTTTTTTTCCACTACACACCATACTCCACACTTTAAGGGGGGAAAAAAAAAAATTATAAAAAAAATATATATTAAATACAAAACTGAAAGATCATAATTGAATAAGTCTCCACCCCCCTGAGTTAGCAGTTATCTTGTTTGTTTATGTCAGTGTTATCTATGTGGTGTCGGGTCTATCAGTATTCATGAGATACGCCTTTTTTTTTTTTTTTTTTTTTTTTTTTTTTCGGCTCCTATCTGTCTCACTTGGCCATTGAATGGTCTTCTCGGCTTTTTCCGGAGAAAAAACGACTAGAGACCTGTTTTGCGTCTTTTTGATGATGTCGGACAGGGTCCGACATTGGACCGGAAAGGGAAAATTGCGATGTCGGACCAGGTCCGACATGGACCTGGTCCGACATCGCAAAGGGTTAATGCATTTTAATTCCAGGAAATAAGGCAACAAAAGGTGAACATTTTGAAAGGGGGTGTATACTTTCTATAGGCAGTGTGTGGTGGATCAGTAATGTCTACTGTGTAACCCAGGCTCACAGCTTCTATAGTGATACAAGGCAGGACACATGGCCTCCACGGCTGTCAGTTCAGTGTATGTGTTTAATTCCAATCTCCCTCTGCCACTGTTCTCTCAGGACACAATGCCGGAGGTCCGTCAGAGTTCGTTTGCACTGCTGGGCGATCTTACCAAAGCCTGCTTCCCCCATGTGAAACCCTGCATAGGTGAGTGGTAAGGCCAAGTGTAAGGTGGGGGTTGGGGGTGTTCGGGATGGACAAGGAGGGGTTTCTCAAGAAGCGAATTAATTTGATCAGAGACGAGTTGCTTTCCCAGTAAATCCCCTTCATTTTTTATTACAAATAATGACTTCCCATGGCAAAAGTCGTATAGGAATGTTTCTCACTTGGCATTTGTGTCTTAAATTTTTGGGGGGGGTCATGATAACGTAAGTAATATTAATAACTTTTTTGATAAGAGTTATTTGAAATGACTTCAACACGACTCTGCAGAATACTATTCCAATTTAGGTTAAATAAGAGAGGCACCCGGAAGTGATGGACACCATGAAAACATGACTGTATTGTGATGCTGTTTGTATTCGTACTGTCTGATCCGGATGGCACTGAATAAACAAGTCAAACTTACCAAGTGGGTAGAGGCTATTTTTGGAGGACATCAATGCTTTTTATTCTCTTCGTGTATATAGAGGTTTATTTATGTTTTTATTTATTTTATTTATTTATTTAAGAAAGCCATTTTTGTGAAAGTAGGTTTTTTAGTCTCGACTTGAACATGTAATGGTCCCAACTTCCCTGACAAATGAAGGCAGAGCATTCCATAATTTCGGAGCTCGACAGAAAAAGCCCTACCTTCTCACAGAGTGCGGTTTGGAAGATACAGGGTCAGTAACTCCTGCAAATAACTAGGTGCTAATCCATTCAGGGCCTTGTAAGTTAACAGCAAAATCTTAAAATCAATTCGATACTGCACAAGGAGCCAGTGTAAAGAGGCCAAAACGGGTAATATGTCCACTTTTCCTGGTTTTAGTCAGAATTCTAGCGGCGGTATTCTGAACAAGCAGGGGATACCACATTTTGGGACACCGGAAAAAAGGGCATTACAATCAATTCTAGATGAAACAAAGGCATGCATTAGCCTCTCGGCATCAGATATGTAAATAATTGGTCTAAGTTTGGCTGTATTTCTCAAATGGTAAAAAGATACTTTAGTAACTTCCCTAATATGAGTTTCAAATGATAGATCAGGATCAACGATGACCCCCAAACTCTTTAATTTCTAGTTTGTTTTGATGAGAGACTGCAAGGGTTGAGCTCATGTAGTCCTGGTTCTGTGAGCCCACTAGCATAACCTCCGTTTTATCTGAATTCAACATTAGAAAATTCTGTGACATCCAATGCTTGATGTCTGTAAGGGAAGTAGCTAATAACACCCAGGCAGAAGAAATTCCTAGCTTTAGGGACAAATATAGCTGGGTATCATCAGCATAGATGGAAGTTCACTCTGAGTCTGCAGAAATTTTTTTAAGATGTGTGTCCTAACTGTCTTGTGATCCCTGTGTCTCTCAATAGCGGAGTTCATGCCCATCCTCGGCACCAACCTGAACCCAGAGTTTATCTCAGTGTGCAACAATGCCACCTGGGCCATCGGAGAGATCTGCATGCAGATGGGTGGGTGCTGCTGCTTTGGTTTTTTTGGTTCCCTGCAACATGTGAAATCTCTGGCAAAAGGAAAATGGTGGAGGTGGTCACACATACTTGTGTGTGTGTGTCGCAATTTAAATGGGAACTATTTGGGAACACCTTTTATTTAGTCATGGTGAAACTTGGTATTGACATTTGTTAAGCATAAGTGAATGACTATAAATACAACAGCAGTTAATGATGTAAATGTCTAATGCATGTGAGAATCAATTTAAAATTAGAGTAAAAATCTAAATAATGTAAATATACTAATTTTTTTAACACTTTGATGGACAAGCCTTGTACACAGAAGGTTTGTTAAACGCAGATTTACAGTCTTCAGATTTGACACTGATTCAACTCCCTAATTACAGATGGCAACACGAATATCTAACTTCTATTTATTTTCTCTTACAGGAGCAGAAATGCAGCCATATGTTCAGCTTGTCTTGAATAATCTGGTAGAGATCATCAACAGACCAAACACACCCAAAACGTTACTTGAAAACACAGGTGAGGACTTTTGCTTTAAGTGTACTGTCTCAGTAAGCCAAAGTGATCGTTTGGCTGTCAGAACAAAACTACGTGGCTAAGTTTAGTGTCACCATCAGGTTACACACATCACAATGCTCTACACATCATGCAGCATGATTTAAGCCATGTGCCTTTAAGATTTTTACACACTGAAGGCTCAAAGTATAAAATGTAATATGATTGTGGGGACGCTATAGCCCATGGAACACCAACCAACGTTCAATCCTTTTTTTTTCCCTGTCAACTTTTCAACCAACTTATAAGGGTGACATTTACAAGCAGTTTTCAGTAAGTAGTTTAAATCAAGATTGGTTACAGGCTGAAAATACCTCCCATTGCATAGCAGTTTGACCCATTCATGGTTTTACTATGAATTTACTAAGATACACTTGAGCTTTTTACCTATACACTGGTTAATCAAGCTGGAATCTGTGAAACTGCTATGCAGTGGGTGTCTTATTTTTATCCCTGGGTTAGATATGGTTTTAACTAATTCACATGGTGAAAGTTCATTTAGAAATTGCCCCCCTACAACAGCAAGTTGTATTTAGAGGCTTTTAAGCACAGCTCGCTCTGTGGTTGCTAACCTCTGTCTGTCTGTCTGTAGCGATCACTATCGGCCGCCTGGGGTACGTTTGTCCACAAGAGGTGGCCCCAATGCTGCAGCAGTTCATCAGACCTTGGTAAGTATCTCATAGAAATTTACTTCCTTGTTCAGTTCTTGCAGAGCATTTAAAATAGACTGGTAGTGCAGTGACCAACATGGGTTTAACCAGGGATAGAAGTAAGACTCCCACTGCACAGCAGTTTGATCCATTCCTGTTTTTACTATGAGTATAGTAAGACACACCTGAGCTTGTTACCTATACATTGGGGTGGATCAAACTCCTATTAAAACCTGGAATGGTAAAACTGCTATGCATTA
This sequence comes from Acipenser ruthenus, assembly GCF_902713425.1. Lineage (NCBI taxonomy): Eukaryota > Metazoa > Chordata > Actinopteri > Acipenseriformes > Acipenseridae > Acipenser > Acipenser ruthenus. Next base: position 5,199,582 of record NC_081222.1, read on the forward strand.
GGAGTCGTATTTCCATCCCTGGGTTTTCAGTGTTTTAAAATATTCTTTCAGAATTAATGAATTCTTGGAATGTTTATTATTAATGAACTGGAAAAAGTTTAATTTGCATCATACTGTATTAAAGCAAAAGCAAAAACATCTCTGCAATGAAATGAATGTGGTACCCTATTGTTTTAACTATCTGGAAGTGATGCACACTTTGAAAACATGACTGTACTGTGATGCTGTTTGTATTCATACTGTCTGATCCAGAGTGCTATACAGGGGACTCTTGAGATTTACTTGTGTTTTAAACTTAATATCTTTCATGTAGCAGTGAGCTTGGACAGATTCTGCATAATGGAAACTATAATAAGATCTAAAATGGAAAATTACCTATATGGTAACAATATCCTGGGAGACAGTCAGTCAGCATGGTTTTAGGAAAGGGAGATTGTTACTAACCTGCTTGATTTTTTTGAGGATGCAACGTCGACAATGGATAATTGCAAAGCATACGACATGGTTTATTTAGATTTCCAGAAAGCGTTTGACATAGTCCCGCATAAAAGATTAATTCTCAAATTGAACGCAGTAGGGATTCAAGGAAATGCATGCACATGGATTAGGGAGTGGTTAATATGTAGAAAACAAAGTACTGATTTTAGAGGAGAAACCTCAAATGGAGTAAGGTAACCAATGGAGTATCTACATTAATGACTTAGATTCTGGTATAGTAAGCAAACTTGTTAAATTTGCAGATGACACAAAAATAGGAGGAGTGGCAAACACTGGTGCAGCAGCAAAGGTCATTCAAAATGATCTAGACAGCATTCAGAATTGGGCAGACACATGGCAAATGACATTTAATAGAGAAAAGTGTAAAGTATTGCATGCAGGCAATACAAATGTGCATTATAAATATCATATGGGAGATAGTGAAATTGAAGAAGGGAACTATGAAAAAGACCTAGGAGTTTATGTTGACTCAGAAATGTCTTCATCTAGACAATGTGGGGAAGCTATAAAAAAGGCCAACAAGATGCTCGGATATATTGTGAGGAGTGTTGAATTTAAAACGAGGGAAGTAATGTTAAAACTTTACAATGCGTTAGTAAGACCTCACCTAGAATATTGTGTTCAGTTCTGGTCAGCTCGTTACAAAAAGGATATTGCTGCTCTAGAAAGAATGCAAAGAAGAGCAACCAGAATTATCCCGGGTTTAAAAGGCATGTCGTATGCAGACAGGCTAAAAGAATTGAATCTATTCAGTCTTGAACAAAGAAGACTACGCGGCGATCTGATTCAAGCATTCAGAATCCTAAAAGGTATAGACCGTGTCGACCAGGGGACTTTTTTGACCTGAAAAATGAAACAAGGACCTGGTGTCACAAATGGAGATTAGATAAAGGGGCATTCAGAACAGAAAATAGGAGGCACTTTTTTACACAGAATTGTGAGGGTTTGGAACCAACTCCCCAGTAATGTTGTTGAAGCTGACACCATGGGATCCTTCAAGAAGCTGCTTGATGAGATTCTGGGATCAATAAGCTACTAACAACCAAACGAGCAATATGGGCTGAAAGGCCTCCTCTCGTTTGTAAACTTTATTATGTTCTTATAAGCTGAAAAAAATAGTTTGTGCCCCATGGTCACTGTTCATTGTAAGAGAACATATACTAGGGCAGTGGTTCCCAATCTGTGGTCTGTAAGTAACCTACAGGTGGTCTGCAAACAACTCCCAAAATTTGGTTACGCAGCTCTTGCAAAAAACAATTTCTACACAATCACCCGTTGTGCTACGAATATTACAAGGCAACACAAGTAGCTTTAACCACATGACATATAATAAGGTATGTATGTGTAGTCTGCATTTTCCCCATTTATCTGTTTTCTTTTATTACGGGTGTGTTTATGAATGAATATATATTACAGCTCCCTTTGATGCAATACCAAGCACTGCCTTCAAAGCTGCTATTAACTGAAACCCCTTTCTAATGTGAAACAAATACTAACTAAATAACTTGCACGTTATGAAGGAATATTTGTCTTGTCAAAATTTAGATTTTTTTAAGCCAGCTTTATTTTAAATAAATAAATAAATAAATAAATAAATAAATACTAATGTAATTTCCAGTCTGACCTTGGTGCACTTAAACTCCTCGGTTAGAGCGGATGCTGGTAGCTGCAGTATTCCTTTACCATAAAGTCCCACTCTACTGAGGCAGCGTGGAACTCCCAACCATTTCCTGATGTATGAACTGATTAAGGCTTCCAGCTTCTCTACTGTTGTAAGAAACCTCATACACAGTCAGTGACCACAGCAACCTCGGCAGTAGACCAAACTGTCTGTGCTCTTCAACCCTTCCACTGCTTGTTGTCTAACTTCTCCCACACGAACTGTGTCCTTTACGTCCCCGTCGTACCATCTCCCAAGACTCTTCACTGGCTTCTCAGACACTGTTGGTATTGCCTCGCCATTAATGAACGTTTTATCTACTACTTTACCTTTTAATTATAGAGATGCTCTTTGATTTAGTGGGCTTGAATTGCATTCATGCCCATTCAATGTTATTGGTTAATCTGCCCAATAACCAATTAGTGCAGGCTACTGTTGTAGTCATGGTAGTCGCATTCCAGAAGCCAAGCGCTCTCCTCCCACTACCCATTTTGATGCCCTAATGATTACTTCCATTGCCATGGTAAAAGCCAGTGGAGAAATGGTGCATCCTGCCATTATTCCAACTTCTAGGCATTGCCATGTAGTGCTGAATTCTGAAGTTGAAAAACTAAATTGCAAATCTCCAAAGTAGGCTTTCACTAAATTTGTTATTGTCATCTCTACATTAAAAAAATTAAATGCTGCCCAAAGAAGTTCATGTGGCACTGAACCATATGCATTAGCCAAATCCAGGAATGTCACATGGAGCTCCTTCCTCTCCTTTTTAGCTGATTGAATTTGTTGCCAGATCACATTGATGTGTTCTAAGCATCCTGGGAAACCTGGAATTCACGCTTTTTGTATTGAAGTGTCAATGAAGCAGTTCTTTAAAAAGATTGAGTCCCTCCTTGAACTAGTCTTTTGTGAAGTACTCTCCATACTCTTATCCGTTTCTGTTCCTAAGTCGTTAACCGTGTTGTCCAACGTTGAGTCATCTTCCGCCCCCACTCTCGCAGACTCTAGGGGTATTTTTCTCTTAATTTCTTGAAGCCTTGGGTGGGTGTCTCCAGCATCCTGTAAACACAGAGCTGGATACTGCCGACAAGGGTAGCTAACCCTTGCCAGCCCCAATGGGGTCTCTCCAGGCTGTCGCAAGGTCTTTCCCTTGTTGCCAGCTGCACTATTCACAGCAGTCACTGGACGTATCCAGATCTTCATGATTTCCATTACACGAGAGTAGATGTTAAAACTTCATGCTAATTTGAACTCTGCTCTCGCCAAGATAAGCACCAACTAAGACGTAGCTTTACAGTAAACTAATCCATAGGTGTCTCCATCCATTTGCGCTTCCTTCCATATGATGATGTAGATATCCTTCTGTCAGGTGTTGATGGCTGAAGTGTAATGCTGGCTCCAGGGATCAGTTTATTTTGCCTCCCTAGCGCATCAGCACACACGACGGCTGCGATGCTGGCTCCAGGGATCAACCACAGTGCGGTCTCCCCAACGCATCAGCATGACAACTGTCTGGATTGAGCTAAGTAGGGTACATCTCTGGGGTCTTCAAGTGGGCACCTTCCACCCTCTGTGTTTCGTCGACTAGCCCATGACACCTCAAGAAGGCTCGACGGTGATTCTGGCGTCCAATCTGTGCTCATTCTACTGCTTGTGTTCACTGAACTTCATGGGGAAAAACTAATCTAATCTGGCTGTCCCAGCCTTTTCGCTCGGTATAAAAGTAGCACACTGCACTGAATATTCCTAAATTGGTTTGAATAATCAAAAAAAAAATAATTAAAACCAGTTTTAGTACTTTTCATTTTCAACAAATATATGTGCCTTTTCAACAATGTGTTGCCAGGGGTATAGGAATATACCATTATTTCAATACGTTTAGTACCGTAGTGTGAATGATCTGTTTCAGCTCCATGTTGTTGGGTTTATTCAGCTAGGTTTTAATATCTCAAGACTTTATGCCAAAAGGGGATCCTATTAACACTACTTCTGGAAATAATGTGTACAGTCTGTTCTTGACGCTGTCATTTAACCAAAATGCTATAAATCCTATCGACTGTGTGCCATCAATCCCATTTAATTTACACATCACAGCCCAGCAGAAGTGGTACGCAACATCCTGTACACTCTCCAATCATTTTATTTATCAAATTGCTTTTTTCCCCACCCACCTCGTTTTCGTATTCCGGTGGTTTTGATATGTTCATTGAGCGAAGTTGGCGATCAGTGAGTGCAGTAAGTTTCTTTAGAAATGGATAAATTAATTTGCTACACAAAGGAACTGTTGCTGGGACCAGCATGTATTTACATTTACTGGATCCAAGAACAACCCAAACCCCAGTTCATTGTTTGTCAGGAGGTTTTGTCAAACAAAACTCTTTAACTGCAAAATTGAGACATCATTTATCTACAAAACATTCAGAATGTGTATAAAATAAACCATTTTAAACAAAATAAACAGAATTTTACCGTCAATAACTTTCAATGCAAAACGACAACATTCCTTGCTGACCTGGTAATGAAGATTCAAGCCCAGGAATCTCATGAAGTTAGGTACGTTATGTAAATTACTTTACTTTCTATATGTACTTATACATATACACATACAAATTAGTTTCAAAATGCCGTTGTGAAAAAATGCATGGCAAGGGGTCCTTGGGGATAAATAAAAACAAGGTGGTCCCTATATTGAAAAAGGTTGGGAACCACTGTATTAGGGTATTGTTTTCGGTTTAGCTTTTTTTAACTAGTGTTTTAAATAAGGTAATACAAGAACATTAGAACATAAAGTTTACAAACGAGAGGAGGCCATTAAGCCCATCTTGCTTGTTTGGTTGTTAGTAGCTTATTTGTGTGCACTGCAGCCTGTTGCTGGTTACATCCTGCTTGGCTTTGTGCCCCATGGAAGCCAGCGGCTTGCATCGCTCCCTCCTTGGTTGACTTTTGTGCTCTCCCCTCCCAGGCTGTATAGCTCCGGCAAGATCTTATTTCTCTTTTTTGTTTTTTGCCAATATGAGACGGTCTATCTGTCTGTCATCAGACTTGTAGTCGAGTCCTCAAACCGAGTCAGAGTGTCGAGTTTGAGTCCTTGAAACAAGCTCAAATCAATTATCATTCAACTAGTGGTAGTAGTGGGGGAACCGTTTTATCTGACGAACGTTGTCCAATATCCCTCAGGAAAAATGCACAAATAAAAAATTAAAATACTCTACTCTATTTTAGATTTTATTTTTCTAGCTAGATTTATTTTTTTCAACTTGTTTGTCACTTCTTTCTTTTCTTTTGGAATATGAGTACTGTTTGAATGTACCCGAAGTTTATAGCTAAGCTTTAAGTTCAAGTTTGTAGACGTTGTTTTTCACTTTGATGGAAGTTGTGATCTGGACTATAGAGCTGGTGTAGTGTTAGAAAGTGGTACATTGTCTGTGGTATGCGTACCAATGACTCATGAAATGGCAGAATGTGGTACGATGTCATATTTTGCTACATGTACAATCAATCGTGATTCCTATTGTCTAAGGAGGTGCAGTTACCATTTAATTATACATTTATTTTTTTTGTAAACTTAAACTGGCAACAGACAATTTCTCTAAAGAAAAAAAAAATCACGAAGTCCACTGCAAAGTTGCACAAGTAAATAAAAAAATAAATGCACAAGACCCAATGTACTGCATATGATAAATATTTGCATACTTTTTTCAAATGGTGGAAAAATACATTAAACGACGTAAGACTGGAAAATGATACATTCAATTAGAAGATGTAAACGACTGAAAAAGGCATAACGTATCATATTTGAGTGGGCTCTTCTCTGCTTTCTTAGCGGAAGTTGTTTAGGCTTGCGTGAGCAAGCGCAATGTGCAGAGTACCACTTTTTAACACACACCTCTGAGCATCTACTTTGACTTCAATTCAGGTAAAATCTGCCAATCTGATTTAGACATTGCCAGGACTGTATATATACTGTGTTCTTAAATAGTAAATTTAGTATTTTATTTGTTTTGCAAAACAAACGTTACGTTTCACTTTCATTGCATTATGCATTTAAGATTGTGCTTCAGTTAATTAGATTTAAGATCATGTATTTATCTTTTCTCTTTTACACAAACATGTTTATGTATTTCCCAGGGGTGGCTGGTGGCCAACATTTTTGGGTGTTCACACCTCAGATGCAGGTGAGGTGAGGGGGTGGGGTCCAGGGGGCTATAAACAGGATTAAAAAAAGAGTGTGTGTCGACAGACAGACAGATAGATATGTATGTATGTATGTATGTATGTATGTATGTATATATATATGTATGTATGTATGTATGTATGTATGTATATATATATGTATGTGTGTATATATATTATTATTATTATTATTATTATTATTATTATTATTATTATTATTATTTATTTCTTAGCAGACGCCCTTATCCAGGGCGACTTACAATCGTAAGCAAAAACATTTCAAGCGTTACAATACAAGTAATACAATAAGAGCAAGAAATACAATAACTTTTGTTCAAGCAAAGTACAAGTTTGACATACCACAATTCAATAATACAGCAGATAATAGTGATAGTTACATCAGGATATGATTAAATACAAAGTACTACAGGTTAAACACTTGGCAGATTACAGTATTCTGAAGTACAGGATTAAATGCAGTAAAATAGGGGGCAGATAAGAGCAAAATAAAGCACATTTACATGAAGGGTGATAGTGTCCCAGGATACAAACAGAGGAGTTCTACAGGTGCTCTTTGAAGAGGTGAGTCTTAAGGAGGCGCCGGAATGTGGTCAGGGACTGGGCAGTCCTGACATCTGTAGGATATATATATATATATATATATATATATATATATATATATATATATATATATATATATATATATATATATATATATATGTATGTTTGTGAAAGAACCGCTGCCACACGGGTTCGTTGCCCCTTTAAAAACTGACCCAACACACACAGGAATGGATTTTTACAGCGCGGTTGCGCTATTTTTAATAAACACGAAACAAAACAGAACAAAACACAAAATAAACACCTAACTCCGTTTTGGAGAGCTGACTACACGGGTAACTCCTTGACTACCTCACAGGACGGCTAAGCCGTTTACCTGTAATACAAACCCCTTCACACAAACCTCACAGGTTTAAATTGCACACTCTTTTTCCTCTCGAATGCTCGGAAGCAGAGCACCTCATCTGCCGCCTCCTCCTCAGCAGCCCCTAGAAAACTGACTGCTCTCCTTTAATACCCTGCACCTGGTTTTAATTTAACAATAGCTACCAGGTGCAGGGGATAATTAATAATAAAACAATTAACAAATTAAATTAAACAATAAAGTAACACAATCAAACAATAAAGCAAAACACAATTAACCAAACAAATGTGCATTTCGCACATGTTTCTCGCAGGGAGGCTTTAACCCCCTCCCTGCTGTCTTACTATATATATATATATATATATATATATATATATATATATATAATATATGTGTGTGTGTATTTATAGTGTGTATATAAAATACAAATATACTGTACAGTCTATTTAATAACTAATTACACCAAACGGGCAATAGTGGTTGGTAAATTAACAAAAAAAATTCCCAAACACAGCAAGATACTACTGAGCTTAAGTTAAAGCACTGCTGAAGGGCAGCAGCATCGGGAGACAAAGGGACAGACCGCACCAAATAAAAGCAGATTAAAACTGTGAAAAGAACGAAGTTGAACAAATAAGACGAGCAGCATTAATATAAAGTTAGACAAAGATAGTTAGACTTGTGAATTTTATTTTAATGTTTAAACTAACACGCTATGCAAGACTGAGAAGAGCCAAAGTCGTGCTGCTCATATTTATAGCCTTTGTTGTCATGGCACATGCGCACTGATCGCCTGATCACCATGTTAGCTAACCTGCTGTGCTCCATCCAGACATTTTTAAGCCAATCCTAGCCAGTCCTGGCTGACTGCTGGCTGCTACTGCTCATGTGCACGGCGGATTTGGGCGCTCGCATTTCTAAGTGAGCACAGCCCTGCTTCAGCCCATTAAACAGATGGCATAAACAGCATTGTTGATGTGCCGGTGTCACACGAGAGAGGGGAATGAATCACAAATCACCCAGAAGGGAAGCGCAATTCATTAATAAGGGACTGGGGGTTCAGCAAGCAAATTAACCTACCTTTTATTGTAGGTTCATAATGGAACAAAAACATGAAGTTCACACAAGGACAGATTTCTAGATTGACGCTGCAGAGCGTATTGTTAATGTGTTTTTCCTGCATCCATAATAAATCATTTCCATTTTGGTAAATTAACTTCTGTTTTTTTTTTTTGTTTTTTTTTGCGCTATCAATTAGTCCTATCGGTGTGATATTTTGCCTGTTGACGGTAGGCAATTTTCGACTGAATTTGCCAGATTTTTCAAGAATGCAGTTTTAGAAATGTATTTCTGCAATGCTTAAACTTTAGAACACAGTTTAAAAGTAGTAAAGAGAAATAAGTACTTACTTGCTGACATTTATTCCTTCTAGAACTTCATGCAAAATGCGTTCGCTGCAGCTAGGTGGTGTGGGGGTGTGTTTTACAGCCAGTTGGATTTGAGTGAGTTGGGGGGGGGGGGGGGGGGGTGTATGCTGCAATCCAATTTCTTATTCTTACTATGATTGGCTGCAAAGACAACAGGGCTAACCAGTGATTGGATAATGTTTTGTTGGGTGGGTTTTTATTGTGAAAAGATTTCCTAGTAACCGTAATATTATATGTGTAATCAAATAAAAAAAAGGACTTGTGAATATCTGTGACAGAGCCCAAATGTTAGTCAGTCACACAAGATCGAGTGTCATCAGAAGGGAGGTAAGCAATTTATCTGACCTTGCAGCATTTTTTGCAGGGCATTCAAGGGAGATGTGTGCTTGTCCACACAGACAACATGACGGGTGGCCTACATCAACCACCAGGACAGCCTGTTGTCACCCAGTCTCCATCGTGTGGCCCACAAGATTTTGCTGTGGGCACACCATAACCACCTGTCACCTGTGGGCAGTTAATCTGGCCGGGGTGATGAACTGGGTGGCAGACCTCTCAATGGCAGTCCTCAGCAGCTCAGAGTGGAGGCTTCATCTGGGAGAGCAGGGATAGACCTCTGCCTCCCAGGAATCAACCAACTGCCTCCTCTGATTCCCCATAATAGGAGGCGGGAAATCGCTGGGAATAAATGTCTTAACACGCCAGTTGCAGGTGTTATATGCCTTCCCACTGCTCCTCCTAGTAGCCCCATATTGGCCCAGGAGAATCTGGTTTTCAACCCTGATGCAGCTCCTGAACGGCCAACCGTGGAGACTGAGCAGGTCACTGCGCGTTGGCAGTCAGGCAGGAAGGGACCTTGTGGCATCCCGACCCTGCAGCTCTGTGTCTGGCCCCTGAACGTCTGCATTTGAGCCACCTGGGACTTTCTAAAAGGGTTATTCACACCCTATAGAATGCCAGGGCAACATCCACGCGTTCCCAGTACACGTACAAGTGGGGCATCTTCCAGACGTGGTGTCTGCCTCGTCGGTTATACCTCACGACGTGACTCATGGAAGTAATGCTGCAATTTTTGCAGGACCTGTTTGAAGAGGGAAATTCCCCCTCCATTTAAAGGTCTGTGTGGCAGCTATTTCAGCTATTTCAGCTTGCCATGTCAAGATTGACTCGGTCTCCCCAGGAGCTCACTTCCTGGTGGGGCAGTTTTTGAAAGGGGCTCGGCAGCTTTGGCCACCTATGGAAGACATTGTCCCTCACTGGAGGCTTAACGTGGTGCTTAATGCACTCATAAAGCTATATTCAGCTGAGCTGAAGTCTATCATTTAACCCTTTCAAGACCAAGCATTTTTCAGTGGGGTGCTCCCCCTGATCCAGGTGTTTTTTGGCTGTAGTTGACTATTAAAAATCACAAAATCACCTTTTCTCAGTAGCATCTTGGAAATGGTGTCCTTTTTTCAGAACACTCTGGGGAAGCATTTTGCGTATCCGCTATGCATTTTGAGTTGGTAATACGGGGGTACGCTTTTATCAGAGATGATGCGCAATAATACGTAATCCGTATTTCACTCATCGCCTATGATGTTGCCTGTAGTTAAAATGTTAATGTTAATGTCAGGGCCGGCCTTGGGGCAAGGCAAGCAAGATAGATTAACCAATCAGGTTTTGAGTTTAGTTGACACTCCAACCTCCTGTTTAATAAAAAATAAAATAAAGTTATCGTGGGCTGACTGACAGAAATTCTTACCACCCAGTTTCTTTGTATAATCCCTGCCGTTCTGCTATAGCCTATCAGGCTTTGTTGAGCTGACTCGCTTGTGTTTCAAGTGCTAGTTTCGGGCACACTGGAGGGAGTGTGAAGTACTGTGATTTGTGAGGAAATTATTTCAAACTGGCTACGGTACCTTTTGTTTTTTAATTAATGCATTAGTTATGCATTCATTTTTGTCTGGGGGGGGGAAAAAACCAACTTGCGTTTTAAAAATTTGATTTTATAAAAATGAGCACAGCATTAACATTGTTAATGTGGTTAAGGTACTTCTGTTTACTTTGCAAGTAGCGTACAATTACATTGTAGATAAATGCTGTTTCATTGTGCTTTAAACAAGTCATAAACGGCTGGTTTGTGATTTTATATTTAAGTTCAGTAAGATCATTAATGTAGCATTATGGATTTTGTTAACGGTAAAATATTTTATGTAAGGACTGGGAATCACCGACCTGCATAAGTGTAATCCTGTTTAACTGTATAGCTAAATATTTATGAAAAAAATGGCCATACAAGTAAGCGTGTTAGTGGGACTTAATACTACTACTAATAATAACGTAAGATCAGAACTACCAATATATTATGAAGCGCTCACTACAAACGAGTGGGTCCAGTCTTTTTCGTTTTTTTTATTTTCTTTTAATCGCTGAAATCCATTTTACCCTCCTGTCCGGATCAGCAGGAATCCTGTAGAAGGAAACTTTATATTTCTGTCCAGAACAAAAGAATCGGCATTACTGTAATGTTACCGCGCTAGGCATTTTGGTCATCTTTCACAGTAATGCTCACTGTGAAAGTGTTCAGCTTGGTGACCAAAAACAAAACCCAACACAGAGCCAGCCTGAGCAGAGACATGCTAAGATCACTGGTAACGCACAAAGTCATGATGTCAGCGAAGCAGCAAGTGTGTCACACACAAACCTTTAGTGACACCTTGCTCAGGAAAGCCAAGTCAGCCACCTATGAAGCTAAACATTCAAGATCTGAGTGCAGTTTGACCTGTTGGATTCCTTTCTGTTCCAAACAACTCACTTTGTGGATACCTATTACATTTGGTGCTGACTCAGTGACTTATTTACAATTTTTTTTTTTTCCTTTTTTGAAAGTGTTGTTTCCCTGTTTTAGAAGCTTTTACATTTCAATTTATGTTTTGACATTAAAATACAAACATAATAATCAGTTGGTATAAATTAAAAATGTTTAATCTATTCTAAGGTAAAAAATAAATTTAAACTGAAACAATCATAGCTAATCTCAATTTTTTTTACTGAAAAATTCATACTCAAACTCAATGTAGCATTTACTGTTTTATACCCTAAAACAATTCTTAGTAAATAAAATTGTTACTGTAATGTGCCAATACAAGTTGAACCATTTGGTAACTGCTGTGTTTTATTAATATTTTTTAAACTATTTATTTTTGTAGCCTATTTGATATGTGTTACACACACACACAGTGTGTATTTAAATCAACGTGGATTTTATTTCGCTGGGAGATTCAGGTCACTCATCACAGTAATTTTTTCCTCATAGCTCTCAGATAGGGTTGTCAACAGGCTCCAGAATCTTGGGACACTTTAAGGCAGGTCAGGTTTTTTTTTTTTTTTTTTTTTTTTTTTTTTTAAAACTCACCTCTCCTAATGTATTTGTGTAAAATGAATGTGAATTGCTTGAGCAGTTTAGTAAATGTATTTTAATACATTCACTAAACTGATGGCGATTCTATCCGGAGCCCCATAACAACGATGAATCGTATTGCTTGAATTTTTTATACAGTAAACAATATCTATCAAAATGGTGTAGCACCATTATTATAGATAACTCTGCACTCTTTCATTTAACCTTGTGGCAGCAGGTAAAGTTTCTATTTGTTTAATATTTCTTGCTTAACACAGTCCCGCCCAGTCAGAGACTCAGAAATTCAATCAGCTGCTGTATAGGTCTGATTTGATGGAAACGATCCTCGCAGGCATGTGTGTGCTTTTGGTAACAACTAAGTAAAACAATTCAATTAAGTTAGCGACAGTTACTTTACTGAATCCATTGCATTTTAGAGAGGGGTTACAAAACCTGACTTCTGACTTCCCTTAGTGTCCCGAGATTCTGGAGCCTGTTGGCAACCCTACTCTCGGATCAGGTGACAGGTTGAAATGTCATTAAAGAACATAGTGAGTTATGGCAAAAGATGCAGCTCTCCTTTCTTGTAAAGGTCAAGTAAACAGTTCTGTGTTTTGACGTTTCTGTTGTGGGGGAGGGGGCTAGCGGTAAATTGTGTAAGTTTCAAACCAAAATCTTATTCAGGGATATATTTCCATTCTGTAATAAAAATATTATGAACTAAAAGGCTCAAAACAATAGATTGGTGCGTGTCCCTTGTTCTTAGCTGCCAGTCTGTTTTTCATTCAACAGTTTCCTTCAGTTTTTTTTTCTTGACAGATTTTGTAGATTCGGTGTTCGGTTCGGTATTCTGCCGAAATCTTTTGAGTGGATTCGGTTTTCGGTGCATCCCTAATTATCAAGAAGGAAAAAAAAGACGCCCCTGATAAGTTTAATTCATGAAATAGTATATGCTTCTATCCACTTGTTTCTTCATATTTATAAGTGTTGTAAATATATATATATATATATATATATATATATATATATATATACCAAAACACATGACCAGAATAAATGATGTAATATAATAAGTCAAATACATAGATTTACAGTGTTTCCAAGTTCCTGTGGTTTGTTTCTGCTTTTGTCTCTGCCGGGCTGCTGTAAACTGTCTCCGCCCTTTAGACACCAAGTGCCCCTCTGTGACATCACACAAAAAAGCTATCCGAGAAGTGAACGTTAGTCCCTTCCCTATCCATTGATATGTGTTTCAAGCTTGTACTGCAAAGTACAGTGGCCCTGTAAGTCATCAAAATGAAGTGCTTTTTTATCGTGTTTACATGGTCACAGTCCTATAAGCCCATTTCAGTATGATCCTGTTAACACGATCTTAGTCCTTAAAGGGTTAAAGCAGCTTTCTTGCTTGCAATCACCTCTATAAAGTGGGTGAGTGAGATGCAGACATTATCTAATGCGAAAGCCTGCTTAATTTTTACAGAGGCCAGGACAAAGGTCACACTCTGCACCAATCCTGCCTTCTTGCCGAAGACGATCTCTGCATTTCATGTCAACCAGTCTGTGGAAATGGAGGCTTTCCATCCACCTCCTTTCCAGTCTGATAGAGCGACAGCATCATACACTCTGCCCAGTTCTGGCACTGACATTCTGTTGACGGGACAGAAATTTTGGAGGTAGTTTGAACAATTTGTCTGCTATGGGGCAAAGTCCCATGGTCAAGCCCTGTCAAAGCAGCGGCTGTTCAAGTGAATAGCAGACACGTTCAGGACTGCCTATGAGATGGTTAACTTGACCCCTCCAGAAAAGCTCACTGCCCATTCCATCAGGGGCCTTGGAACTTCGTGGGCTTTATTCCAGGGTGCAGCTGTCAAGGACATTTGCAATGCGGCGGCATGGGCTACTCCCCATACCTTCACTAGGTTCTACAGGATGAATGTTGTGGATCCTCAAAACCCTGGTTTTGGAACTAGAGTGTTAACCCTTTTGCGGTCCATTTATTCAGCATATCAACAGGACACTCAGTACTGCATCTCCAGCCCCGTCCCACCCCTTGTTTGCTATATTTTTTACATACCTCGTAATAGTAGTACATACCTATAAATCATCTCTTGATCACTCGTTTTATCACCAAACTCCTCAATAATGTGATCCAAGTCGTTACTTTATTACTATAACACCTAAAAAAAGCTCTGCAAATGTCTGATGTTCTGTGAGCGCTGGATGCGGAAGCAGCTATCTTGTTTATGTCCGTGTTATCTATGTAGTGTCGGGTCTATCAGTATTCATGAAATATGCCCCCTTTTTTTTCCGGCTCCTATCGGTCTCTCGGCCATTGAATGATTTTCTCTGCTTTTTCTGGAGAAAAAACAACTAGAGACCTGTTTTTTACGTCTTTTTGATGATGTCCGACATTGGACCGGAAAGGGAAAATTACGATGTCGGGCCAGGTCCGACATAGGACCACAAAGGGTTAAGGGCGGCTTCCCAGTCAACCCTTAAAACAGGCATAGAGGTGAAATCCTCAGTTTCTCCACCCTAGCTACTTACTAGGGTTCCTAATGGTAACGCATAGGGCAGCTTCTCAGCTTAGCCATGTAGCTTTCTGGTCCTTGTGCAGTCATGCCCTTGCGACGGCTTGGGTATGCTCACCCATTCGGTAATAATTACGTTTCATACTTGAATGTTTGTTTTATTATCGTAACCCTTCAAGGTTGCTGGGTCCATTATTTGCAGCAGGCTTAAAGGAAAAATGGTGATGAGATCTGTGACTGATCCCTCGTGGGCGGGGTCACAACTGCATCACAGGCTCAGAGAGCAGATTTGATGTACAGGATTTGGGTCTTTTGGTGGTAAATACCCATTTGGTAATGGCAGGGCCGGCGTCCGGGGCCAGAGGGGGGCCCACACACATGCAGAAATACAATTGCAAGTAGGAGTAAATGTACTGTATGTGGCAGCTATCCTACTCAAGCAGCCTTTAGGAATGAATACACTAAACTGTGCATGCATTGAAACTTCAGTTCTCTTTTTTTTTTTTTTTTTCCTCCTGCTTGTCTCTTCTCACTCCCAATTGGCTTCCGTCCTCCCCAGTTCTTCGTAAAGCCGCAAGCTATTGGCTGATCTCAACATACAATTTATACAAATGTGCCAATTAAAGACATTCTGTAATACAGTTTTCCTTTGAATTTAAGATGCAGCCCAAATTTCCCACCCTCAAATACCTAAAATAAATATGCATTTACAAAGGTACAAACTCAATTACGCTGTTGTATCGTACAAAACTGACATGAAAGTGTTTTTGTAGATTTAACCACAGAGCTTGTCTATACATGTTGCATCAGGCAACATGTAACCCAGCAACCACAACATCATTGAACATTGCTTGGCATGTTGAAACATACGGGGGTCTGATCAGCATTTCCGATCTATCCAAGCTGGTACTGTTTGTTAGAAATGCTGAAACTGTAAATGTTTCTCTTGGAATTCTCAGGAAGCTTGGCCTGTTTTTTTTTTCTCAGCAGTCAGTCATGTTGCTGCTTGTGTTTGGGCAGACACCTTTTATTATTTTCTCAGCAGTCAGTCACTTTGCCGTTTTGTGTTTTCAGGTAGTCACGTCTTTTGCCAATTTAAGACGCAGGCTATTTTTGAGAAGTGAAAAATGGTGAAGCATGTCTTAAATTTGAAGGAATATGGTAATCTGCACATTTCCGTCATACTTTACAATAATCAAGAGTTTCATTTGACAAGCGTTTTGTCAAGCCTCATTATAATCTATTATACCGCCTGAACACCTATTATAATTCTAGATTTTAAACCATCAAAAATTAAACCTGGCAAACCTCCAAATAAAAAGAAACAAATATGGATGTCAAAAATGGAGAAGACTACAAGAATCTAAAACTGCAATAAATACTGTCATTTTCTGTGTAAATTTAAATTATTTCTGTAAAGTGTGTGTTCTGTTTAATTGTGTACTAATCTAGTGTAAAAAGAATGTGGTAAAATTGTTACAGTAGTGTGTAATATGCAGCAGCATGATTTTTGTGTTACCGGTAGGCTCAAGTAAAAAAAAGTGTGCTGCAGGTTTATTCAATTTTTGTATAGGCCTATGTACAGATGTATTACAATTTTTTTTTTTTTTTTTTTTTTTAATCGGACAATTCATGTCTCCAGACATGTCCAGTTTAGTGAGGGACTACCGATTTTTATAAAAACCTTTGTGATAGAAAAATATTGGATTTGGGGGTGAAGGGGGACCACTGGAGGTCCATTGCCCGGGGCCCACGAAAACCTGGTGCAAGCCTTGGGTAATGGTTACATTTCTCTTCCAGGGAACCAGGGTTATGATAATAACCTAATGTTCTCATTTAATTTCCTCCTCTCCTCCCCAGGTGCACGTCCTTAAGGAATATCCGCGACAATGAAGAAAAGGATTCGGCGTTCCGAGGAATCTGTATGATGATTGGAGTGAATCCTGGAGGTGTGGTGCAGGTTAGTAAGCTCCTCGAGATTCTGGGATTAGGGATGTCACTAGCTGGCTTCACGGGGGTAAATGTTATGGAGCCAGGCTCTTACTTTTTATCGCTTTGGTTTCCAGGACTTCATTTTCTTCTGCGATGCTGTAGCTTCCTGGGTGACTCCAAAAGATGACTTGAGGGACATGTTCTGCAAGGTGAGACAGCTGATAGATTCTATTAGGACCCCACATCCTGACACCCCACAATGTAGATTTTTTTTTTTTGGTTAAATTTGATCAAGCTGCGTGTATTTGTAAAGTGTTAAGTCCATGCAATATTGCAGCATGGCAATAAATTACTTTTTGTAGGTGTTTCTTCAGTCGCCACACACACAATATGATGAACGACAGCGTAGACATTCGAATTCTGAACAGCAAGTTGTGGATTTGTTTTCTCGTCTGATTGTGTGGAGGTGTGAGAAGGCACTTAAATGATACACACACACACACACACCCAGGCATGGGTAGAAGAGGCCTTGTGTTTATTTAGTCACAAATAGATTTTTAGGACCCCCCCACATCCTGACACCACCACACTGCAGAGTGATTTGATTGAAGTGTTTTTGTATTTGGTATGAATAACACTGTCCATTTGAATCACACAAGCAGCCCATCAGGACCAGCACGTATATTGTGATCCCTGCCAGTACGGGACATTGGTGCATCGCAAGGATGAATACAAGACTCCCATTGCATTGCAGTGTGATCCATTCCTAGTTCTACTATGAGTTCACACCTGAGCCTGTTATTAAAACACTGTGGCTAATCGAGATCAAAGCCTGGAATAGGGAAATTGCAATGCAATAGGAGTCTTACACTCCAAACCTATGTGAAATGGACACTCTTCACCAGTACCAGCCCTATAACCGAGCTATCCCTCCTGCTTCCCTCCTCAGATCCTCCACGGGTTCAAAGACCAGGTGGGCGAGGAGAACTGGCAGCAGTTCTCAGAGCAGTTCCCTCCCGTGCTGAAAGATAGGCTGTCCGCGTGCTACGGGGTGTAGCCACGGCAACAGGGGGCACGCGTGTCAGGCAAGTCACCTCATTGTGTTCAAAAGCAGTTTTAAGTAATTTTGTTTATTTTAGCCTATATATTTAATTGTATTAATTTTGGGACTGTAAGGGGATAGAGGTTTTTTTTTTCTTGAGGGTCCTACCAAATTGCAGCAAACATGAAAATGATGCACACTAATATTTTATCAGCGTTTTTGTTTTACATGTTTTTAATTTTCAGATTTATATTTGATCAGACTGCAGGTGTTTAAACATATTAATTCCATGCAGTAATGTAAGTGATTTAATTTTGTAGGTGTTTCTCAGTCACCACACACAATATGAACTTGTGTAGACTTTCAAATTCCGAACAGTAAAAGTCATGGATTTGTTTTCTTGATTGTGTGAGAAGACACTTAAATATATTCATTTTAATTTAATGAATCATTTCAATTTTATTTTAAAATTGAAACAGACACAAGTAGAAAAAGGCCTTCAGTTCTATTCATATATATATATATATATATATATATATATATATATATATATATATATATATACATGTTTTTAATTTTCAGATTTATATTTGATCAGACTGCAGGTGTTTAAACATATTAATTCCATGCAGTAATGTAAGTGATTTAATTTTGTAGGTGTTTCTCAGTCACCACACACAATATGAACTTGTGTAGACTTTCAAATTCCGAACAGTAAAAGTCATGGATTTGTTTTCTTGATTGTGTGAGAAGACACTTAAATATATTCATTTTAATTTAATGAATCATTTCAATTTTATTTTAAAATTGAAACAGACACAAGTAGAAAAAGGCCTTCAGTTCTATTCATATATATATATATATATATATATATATATACACCATTTTTTTATTTTTTTTTATTTAGACGTGCAGAGTTGACTGCCTTCATAAACTTTGCTATCGGACTGGAAAGACTTGATAAGCTTAACCCTAAACAATATTAAGAACATAAGAAAGTTTACAAACGAGAGGAGGCCATTCAGCCCATCTTGCTCGTTTTGGTTGTTATTGATGCCAGAATCTCATCAAACAGCTTCTTGAAGGATCCCAGGGTGTCAGCTTCAACAACATTACAAATATTAAGTGCAGCACAAAAATCAGGACCAGAGGAGACACAGTTGGAAATTAAGTGGAGATTGACTTGGGACAGAGGGAAGGAGGGGGTTTGGAATGGGTTACCTAGCAGTGCTGTTGATGCTGAATCACAGAGATCTTTAACCCTTTGAGTAGTACGAACGTACCGGTACGTTCGCTGCTCTTTGGTGCCCAGGGAGTACGAACGTACCGGTACGTTCTGCAACTTTTGAACTTGAATTACCGAGCCAACAAAACTTCTGATGACCAGATATTGTAACACTAGGTTTCTGTAACACCTTTTTATTGGTCTCTTGTGCCCTCTTCTAGATATTGACTGAATTACATACAATAAACCATCACCAAAAATGACTGTAAACTGGCGAAAATTGCTCAGTGAGAAAGAGGTATTAGAAATAATACTTAATTCAGATTCCGATTTAAATTCAAATGCATAGAATTCTTCCACTGAATCGGATGTCAGTGAGTGTGTCAGTGAAGACGTAAGTGAAGAATATTTACCATCAACATCAAGCGACAGTGAAGAGGCGGCGCCAAGCTCTGTGTGTTGCTCCATGCAAGCAGTATCATACGCTGAAGCATTACACTCTCACTCCCTCCACCCCCACAACCTGTTTACCCAGATATGATTTCTTTCTTTCTTTCTTTCTTTCTTTCTTTCTTTCTTTCTTTCTTTCTTTCTTTCTTTCTTTCTTTCTCTCTTGCTCTCTTTCTTTCTTGTTCTCTCCCTCTAGTTCAGCCTTTTTTTTTTTTGTTAGGACATGTTGTGGCTGTTCCACCCTGTTTTATTGTTTGTTGTCTAACTGTTATTTTTTAGTCAAAACCTTTCCCTATGACAAAATAAAACAATTATTTGTTATGTATTTACGGTAAAAATTGTCTATTTCGTCAGTGTTCATTACATACATACAAACATATATATAGCTTTCAGCTTGTTTGTAAGCTGTTCTCATAATAATCAAGGACATGCAGTAGACAGGAAAAAAAAAACTCTCACTCCCTTAGGACCGGCACTGTATTTTAGAACTCACTACTCAAAGGGTTGATTTTTTTTTTTTTTTTTTTTTTTGTCTCCGCAGGTATCGAATATGGGACGGTTACAGGGAAACTCACCCATGTCTACATATTACACTGCCCTGTTATTGTGGGGTTAGGAAAAGAGTTTGTGGGGGGACTGTCTTCACTGCTACCCGTCCACCCCTGTATCCTGGATTCAATCAGGGGGCTTCGACTAAACAAAATTGTGCTAGGATACTCCTCATGGGGGGAGGGGGGGGGGTGTAGTGATACAAACTAACTTTCTCAGTGGAAGGTAGGGGTGGCAAAATAAAAGCCACTGTCTTCTGTCTGAACCAATACAAACACAGGGATGCACAAGCGATTCCAAGGGACTAACGAAATCAACTCTAACCCATGAGACTTTAATAGAAGGGGGATGTTTATAGTTGAGACATTTAACACTGAGGTTAAAAATGTAAAGGTAGGTTTTTAAGGATATGAAATGTAAAGCTCCATGTTCCATTGAGTGGGGGGAGGGGGTCTTAATGCCAGAAGAGAATAGGGAGTGTACACAAACCATGATGAGCTAGAAAATAAAAAGGCGGTTTTGTCTGTTTTTATTTCTGTTCCATGTAAGCCCAACTAACTAGGCACCAACATGTTTGAAAACACAAGTGAGACTGCGGTTTCTGAATACAACAAGAACCATTACGAATGCATGGGGACCTTGTTTCAAGTCTAACAATCCTATAAGTAGACTTGTACGATTTAGCTGTCAGTAGTAGCTCTTTATATATAGAAATCAAGGCTTTTTGCAATACCTACCACACACGAGAGTATATATATATATATATATATATATATATATATATATATATATATATATATATATATATATATATATATATATATATATATATATATAAAAAATATTATAAAAAAAAAAAAAATTAAATGAGTTGACCAAGACAAAGTGAATTTGAGGGGGGGGGTTATTGATGGCCATAGTTTCTGTAAACCGATAATACTGTAATAATGAACCATGATTTTTGTTTAGTTTTGTTTTAGATATAAATGGTCCTCGATCTACGCTGTTTTTGCAAGATTGATTTATTAATTCTCGTTTTTTGTATTTGTGACATTGCTGCTGCGTTTCCTCCAGTTTCCTTTTTCTGTAGTAAAACAATCCTGTTTTCATCGAAACAAATACATAAATCAACACAAATAGAAGGGATCTTGATTAACAATTTAAAATAGAAAGGACTGGTAGATTTATTTAAGATGAATTTCAAAAGTCAAGAGGCTGAAAATAATACAAAAAATATGTGTGATCTCTGCATACTTCCTTTTAAACTGAGTTAGTGGTTCCTGTTGTGTTTGTTGGGTCCAGACTAAACTTGTATTCGCCCCGCCCTGTGTGGCACAATATGCAATCTCTGCATACTTCATTGTCAGCTAATCTCTCAAGTGTGAGCTTACTTGTTTAGTTTAAATGCTAACTGCTATTTGGAGAATTGGAAACATTTTGTTTTTATAAAAAAAAAAAAAATCATTTATACATTTAATTTATTTTTTTATTTATTTATTTTTTGTTAATTTGCGCAAATGTGTGATGCACATGAACTTTTTTTTTTGTTTACTTTTTTTATAGCGGACCATTTCATTAGATGTGTAGGGCAGGGGTTGCTGGGTGGGGGGGTATGAATCCCAGTGTGTTGTGTGTGTTGGGGTTGTGTTTTTTTTTTTTTTTTGCAAAGTCTGCTTTTGAAAAAAACTAATGTAGCAGCATCCTTCACTGTGGTGCAGGTTATCTGCTTTACCTGTATCAGACATGTTTGTAAAATTCAAACCTGTAGAATGAAACCCTGAACCCTTCTCAGAGATGGGAAGGGAGAGGCTGCTTCCCCCAAAAAATAAAAGGCAACCAAGTTTAAAAAAAAAAATAAAGCAAGCTTCTGTTTTTCTGGTTATAAACATCTTTTGCGTCTAGTTTTAAAATCTAAACGACTCTGGACCATAATACCAGAAACCCAAACTTGTGCGAGGAGAATGCCAGCAGGATTACAGGGATGGAAATAAGGCTTCCATTGTTAAGCAATTTGATCCATTCCTGGTTTTAATGCAAGTTTAATTGCATACCTGAGCTTGTTCCCTCATACACCGGGGCTAAGTGGACTAATTTTAAAACCTCGAAAGGGTGAATCTGCTGTGCAGTATTATTTCAGTTCGTCTTATTTCCATCCTTGAATTTATTATAATTAAGGATGGTGGTACTTGGATCCACTACTGCTTAGATCGTTAAAATAGACCCTCATTGTGTCTCTCCAACAGCTAGGGGTTGCACCTGTTGAATCTGCTGCATAACTTGACTTCTCTAATTGAAACTGTTGAAATTCATCTTTGGTGTTATCTCCTGAGAGACTGCAGATTGTCAAACCTGTGTGTGTGTATATATATATATATATATATATATATATATATATATATATATATATATATATATATATATATATATATATATATATATATATATATATATATATATATATATATAAATATATATATATATAAATATATATATATATATATATATAAATAGCATAATATTGTTTTGTTTGTTGCTAAAACCATTTTTCCAGCAAGTGTGATTTTATATATGGAAAGTCTTTAAAATACAAAATACAGCTCCCCTTTTAGTTGTACTTGACTTATTCTTCCTGTTTGCTACCAATCCTCCCTGGTTCATTCTTAAATGCATTGTGACCACTGCCCAAATTTTGAAGGTGAACTGCTCTGCGGGAGATGGCATTATTTAATCCAGTTGTCTGCTCACAACACTGGTTATACTGCTTGTGGAAAAATGGCTTATAAAGTATTGTGAGCAAACCTTCCTCCCTCCCAGTCCGCCTGTCAGTGAAGGCTAGTCTGTGCAGCCTGTGGTCAGACTGCCCGAGTGCAAACTGTCACCAAGCGTTCACCCCCACAAATGTGTGAAACTTTAAGAAAGCACGCAGCCCTCTGCACAGCATTGCCCAGTACATGTGTTGAATGTGTGGATGTATTTGTTTTGCCTGGGATGGGGTTGTATGGTCATGTCTTACCAAACTTCATATGATTTTTCTGTGATTTCTTATAATGGCTTTTAAAAAAGAATCAAACCTCATCAGAATAACCTTCAACAAAGTCTTAATATTCTGTTTTTTGTGTTGGAGGCTTGATGTTTCATTCCTATTTTTCCTTCTACAACACTATACATTTTGAAGGTCAAGCTTAGTTCCTGTGTTGCAGGATATAAAAAAAAAGTTTTTTCCAAAGCAAATTTATAATTTGTTTTTGAGGCATTTATTTTTTTTAGCAAGAGCTTACAATCCACTTGCGTTACAGAATCGCTATAGAATTAAGTACAACGACACATTCTACACTTGGTGTAACTTTTTATTCAAAATAAATCATTAATTCATAGAGCTGAATCGGTGATTTTAAAGTAAATGCGGAATAGGGCATACAATAACAACCTTTCTCTGCTTTTGAAACACACTTTGTTTTGGTGTATGCAGGAACCTGCCCCCACAGTGATGAAAACAAAGGGATGGGTTCCTGTGATTTTTATAACCTGTAATAAACAGGCTTGTCAAACTACACTTCTGATAGGAGAAGGCATTAGCAGTCTAAACTCTTGCTTTCTTTAAACGCAGCACTCCTGAATTGAGAGCCATTGAAAAGTAATCCACTCTGCAATGCAGTCTATATAAACCAATTCGTATTTTAAATACCAGGCACACTAGCCTGTTTCAGAATCTTTAATTGTGTAATACTAGAGGGGGAGAGAGAAATACACCCTGCCTCCAGAAATGTTTTAAATGTAGCCTAAATGTACTGACATGCATTTTTTGGTGAGTATACTTGCCCATTTTTTTCCTTCAGATTTGTTAAACATGTATTCTGTGTGATTGATTGGATTTGAAATTTCCCCCTGGATCTGTGTGTTTGACAGCCCTGTTGTATGTAGAGGCTACTGCTCTTGGGGCCTGGTTTGAGTCGTCTGATGTATTTTTGTAAATGTGACGTACAAAAATGTTTCCTATGGTAAATCTGCAGTGTGTGTTGATCAGTGTAACAGTGACTGCTTGCACCTTGCCAAAATGAGTATTTTCTCATTTTTTGTTAATTTTTTTGGTGTTTTCATTTATTGACTTAAAACAAACAAAAAAAAATCTTGTGAATCCAGTTTACATTCTTGTCCGGTGTGTCATTTATCTCTTCTCCTTATTTATTTTGAAACAAATTGTGTTTGAACTAGTCTTGTAATGGTACAGTACTGTCACAATGTGGCATGCATTGAGAGGAACAGTAGTTCCTTGCGCCAAGTTATCAGCAATGCGCGAGAACTGTCAGACTATCCATACAGCAAGGATAGTTTACGTCTTTTCAGGGTATTGGTGCAGCAAAAGTAAATCAGCCAAAAGCACCATTTTAATTAATTTGTAGTTCCCAACATAAGTGAAATGTAGAAACAAAATAAATAAATACATGCCATACAGTAAGAAATAAGTCACCAAAGTAAGGTAAAAATGTCCTTTTTTTTCTTTTTTACTTTTTTTTTTGCAGACCCCAGGCACTTTTATCCATGCATATGTATTACAGGACATCCGAGTTTAATGACAATTTGTTTTGTCAACATGGAAATATACTAGGGAACGCACTTATTGTGACGTGTATATCATTTTATATTACGTTATTTATTTCTGTTTTAATCTGGAACATTTGCCTACAAAATATACATACACACACACACACCTTCAGTTTGCAAGCGTGTTAGTGTTGTGCTACACGATGAAATCAGTCAGCTGAGAATTCTCGAGACTTTGTTGTATTTTGGAGAATTTGAATAGTTGTCGTCATTATTCTGATCTTGATCTATGAAAAATTGTGATTTCCTGTCAATGTAACGGTCATTGTGGTCCCTTTGGCACAAAGAAGTATGGTTCCTCTCTATACTGGTTGGGAGTAACGCTGTTTGTGGTTCCCACTGGACAAAAAGGAACATTTAATTTCTGAGAATTAGCTAGGCTGAAGGATGGCCTATATATATATTTGGTAAAAGTGAAACAAATACATTAATAAATATTCTTTTATTTCTTTTTCACTATCAGATAAAATAAACACTGCCATTTAATACTGTATGAAACATACTCACTCAACAGTTATTGTTCAGTTGTATATTAGTGAAGATTTTTGTACATAAAGGTCGTCATGCTTTTATATTTTTACTTTCAAATTAAATATATATTATAACGACCCAGACAATTGCTTTGTTGCAGGACTGTTCAATTTGTCTCATGTTTACATATGTATTGTAAGGGGAAGGGGGAGTGAGTGAAAGAGTGGATGCGACTGACTGAGCCAGACAGCGTTGGGAAACGACCGGAGGTTCTATAATAAGGGTGCACGAGCCTGGAGCCTGGGGACTGGGGACAGTCCAACGCCAAACTTGCATGAGAAACTTTGGGTGCGACTGGCAAGAGTATGCCGTGAAAGTGCCAAGACTAAAATGTACGGGTATTGGTGCCATGAATTCCAGCCCGACAGGAATTCTCTAGTTTCAAATAAAACAATCATTTGGAGAATTCAACAGTCTCCCCGAGTACTACTTCCTAAACATGAAAACGTTACAATATCTGTGCACGAAGGAATTGTTTTCTATGTTGTATTTTCTGCCTTTTCCACAGAAATACTAACGCGGCTGCTGGGCTCAGCTGTCCTGCATTTGAACAGAGATGCGCGTGCTGGGTCAGTCTGATGCAGATCCCCACATTGTCTCTGCACCACATTAAGATCTGCTTACAGAATTAGTGTGAAGAGTGTTAGGGCTCTAGCAGTAGGCTGTCCTTGGGTTTTGATCAGTTGGTTAGCCAAAATAAGTGTGGGCATCCCTTTTGCTCTTTTGGTAACTGTAGGTCCCATACTTGCTACCGTTCCCGCCAGTACTTTTGTACAACGAATGAGGTTACCCTTCCGATTCACTAGCAGTTGCTGGGCTCAGCTCTGCTTCGGGTCTGATTTGCTTGCAGTCCTTCTCGCAGTGTTTCGTTGCCGCTCTGGTCTCTGCTTGTAGTGCCATTGCGAGGGCTGTCACGGTGACAGCAGGCTTCCTCCAGTCTTAGGACTGTGTTGTGTTAAGCCAGAAGCTATACAAGTGGGCATCCCCGCATATTGCTTCTTCATTAACTGTAGGTCACTGATCTACTACCGTTCTTTGTGAACAAGGTTACTGTAATGGTAGTGGACCGTGCTCTGCACCGTACCATACTGTGTGCTCCGTTCTTGTACTCTCCCGTTCACTGTACTCTGTATACCTTACCAGGGGTACTGTGCGCTATATACTGACTGTACTGTACATTAGGCATTATAATATATCATTAGCACTATACCATATTGTTTAACATACTATGCGTTGTCCATCATACTGTACCGTACTGTGTACCAGTGTTGCCAACTCCACAAAGCAGTTGCAAATGTCGCTACACAATTTACCTCTTCTCTCGGAATCGCTTAAACATTAAGAGTAAATACCAATATAAACCATATTAAATGTATTAATGCTGGTTGATAATTTTTAAATGTTTTATTTGTCTGGATGATCTACCTATACAGAGTCAGTTTAATGTAATTTTTTAATGTTAACTTTATTGTAACATTATGCAGCACTTATCACAGATTTAGTACTTTGTTTGCTTAAATAATTGATGTTTGCGTCTGTTTACAAGGGAGCGGCTGTAGTTTTAGTAGTGATTTACATTACTATTAGCAGGTCACTCGTGATCTCTTTGGTTCACAGCCGCAACCAGTTTCCGCAACATCTTTTCAAAGCTGGGCTGTGCAGGACCTGCATAAATTTCTGCAGGTGCATTTGAGTGACGTCACGCATCAGCCCTCGAACGTGCATCTCTACGATTCTGTCTAGAACTGCAGATCTGTGCAGAACTGTGGAAATCTGCACTACAAGAATGCCACCACTGTACTACTTCAGGACGGGAGAAGTGTAGTGTATTGAACCGATTGTGACTGATGATACCATTTGGTGACTTCTTTCTCCGAAAATCGCTGTTGTCAGCAGTGAAAGTCGCTAGATTTGTCGCTAGTCGCTTTGACTTTTTGTTGCTAGGGGAACCCAAAAGTCGCTAAGTTGGCAACACTGTTGTGCACTGTACCATACTGTAGCACTGTACTGTAATATATCATTAGCACTATACTGTACTGTTTATACCGTGCTGTGTATACTGTGCATTGCCCACCATATTGTACTGCACTGTCCTTATTGTGCACAGCTGGGAAATTATAACCACATCTTGGTGGCTTACCAGATCTGTTTATTCAAGTCTTTCACAGTGACAGGCCCATACCACAGCAGCTTGAAGAACTGCGGCTGGTGAATAAAAACCTGCTCCGTATATCTAAATTCAGTGGGCAGGCAGTGGGTAGGAACCTGGCCGTGCTAGTAGCTGCAAGATGTCAGCTCTGGCTGTCTCATGCGCGCAGAGCAGATGGTGATAAGGCACCATTGCTGGATGCTCCCATTACTCCAGGACACACTTTTGGTCCTGCAGAAGATGACATGCTGCAGCGCTCTCATCGGGCGCGTGAGTCTACTGAGGGACTGGTGCGCCTGATGCCAATGAGGCCGCCTTCAGTACGTAGACAGGCACAAAACTGGAAACCTGGGTTCCAGTAGCCTCAAGGACCAGCACAGCCAGCACCTGCTAAAGCCAGAGGGGGGTTTTGCAACCAACCCATGGCTGCGCAAAGGGGCTGTGCACCAGCCCTAGCAACTTGCTGCCACAGGCCCAGGGCCCCTTTTCAGGGAATCAACTGGAGTACTGGCGTCAGTGCACCTCGGACACCTGGGTGCTCAATACTGTACAGACCGGCTATTCTCTGCAATTCAGACACTGTCCCCCTCCATATCGGGGCGTGACTACAACAATGGTCACGGATCCAAGAGATGCATTGGTGTTGTCTCAGGAGGTGACAGCCCTGCTGCAGAAACTGACTATTTGCACAGTTCATCCTCTTCACCTAGAAGAAGGTTTTTAGTCCAGGTACTTCCTGGTGCCTAAACGGGATGGTGGCCTCAGACCAGTCCTTGATCTGACAGGTGAATCGACGGAGGTTCAAAATATTAACCATGCAGCAGCTGTTGCAGTCAATAAGGCTAGGCGATTGGTTTACTACGGTGGATTTAAAGACGTCTATTTCCACATCGCTGTAAAAGCAGGGCACAGGAAGTATCTCAGGTTCGCTTTCCAGGGGATAGCGTACAAGTTTCAGGTGTTGCTATTCGGCCTCTCTCTTTAGCCCCCCCGTGCCTTTTCAAATTGCTTAGAAGCTATTCTGGCCCCATTGAGACTCCGGGGGGGGGGGGGCATCAGAGTGCTCAATTACCTGGACGACTGGCTCATTTGTGCTCAATCTCCAGCGCAGGCAAGGGCTCACACAAAACTCGTCACAGACCACCTGCTTCGGTTAGGTATGTCACTGAACTATGCAGAGAGCCAGCTTGCACCTTCACAGACAGCCTCCTATTTAGGAGTGTGTCTGGATTCCAAGACCATGTTGTCCACTCTGTCAGAGGATAGAGTGCAGAGAATAGCCGCTTGTCTGAAGCTTTTTCAGCCCAATAGAAAGCTTGCAGTAGTGACTTTTCAATGGCTACTGGGCTTGATGCAGCTTCCCAGATCCTTCCTTTGGGTCTTCTACACATGCGCCCTCTCCTAAGGC
This sequence comes from Acipenser ruthenus, assembly GCF_902713425.1. NCBI lineage: Eukaryota > Metazoa > Chordata > Actinopteri > Acipenseriformes > Acipenseridae > Acipenser > Acipenser ruthenus. Next base: position 5,228,063 of record NC_081222.1, read on the forward strand.
TGGTTCAACAGCAGGACCCTACAACCTGTCCCATAGCAGTTATACTGCAATTTTTAGAGGATCTACTTTTTTAAAGGTCTATTTGGTAGCCATTTCAGCTTGTCACTTAGATTGATTCAGTCTCCCCAGGAGCTCATTTCCTGGCGGCAAACGCAACGTAACGTAACTGTCACTCACACTACATGCAGCTTTGGAATATCTATTCAGGTTAGACGGTATCAAAGGATTAATACCCATGAGGTAATGGTTACATTTCTGTTTGCGGGAACCAGGGTTATGATAATAACCTAATGTTTTTACTGAATTAAAAAAAAAAAAAAAAAAATGGTATTCTAAATTGAAGTGTTCTGCGTTTTTGGTTTTTCTTTTAAATGTTTTGGAGTTTATTTTAGAAAAGATCAGACAGGAGCTTCTTACATATTAAAATAGGGATAACATCAGTAAATAGTTATTAATTGAAACATCAGTAAAAATCGGGGGGAGAAGACTCTCAGTATACACACTTTACATGTGGAATATGATGTGTAGCAGTTCTGGTTTCTCATTTGGTTTAATGTCCCTGGCATGCCTGAAAAAGCACAATCTGTGCAAGTTGAAGCCACATTTTCCCAAGTTAACTGGTACTTCGCTAACGTTTGGGCAATATCACTGTGCTGACGGAAACAGTATCTACAGAAGGTATGAACATGACATCAGCAAAAAACAAGCCCGATTTATTCACCTTGAAATCCTAAAAATACAATAAAATTGACAGAACGGGGTGGTGCAAGCCATGTCAAAAATCAAACTTGACATTTCCATCAATGTTCCAGGTAAGTTTACCAACTAAAGCATCACCATTTTCTGTTGGATATTTACGATTAAGATTGTAGACGTTAGACTGTGTTTTAGCTGGTGGACAGACCGTACTGTCGCATGAAGTCACTGATACATAACTGCAATAAACAGTGGCTGTCTAGCAAAGCACAGCGCTCTGACAAACTCATTAACACAGTCATTCTGTGCTCTTTTTGTTAAATTGCGTGTAAAAGCCACATAAATGGATTGCTTGTCTCTCAGTTCACTTTCTTGTTTTATTTTAATGTGTCGCTTATTTTTCAGTATGTTCTTTTATTGTCGAACATGTACCTCAATGCTGCAGTATTTGCAGCGCTATGCATCCTCTGCCTCATCTGACCTACTTCTGCTATTTTTGCTTTTTGTATACTTTGAAACATTAGTTTTCTTTTGAATATTCATAAACTGATTTACATTTTCTCCCCATTCCTCATCATTAAAAATATTATATTTTTGTGTAAGTATTTCAATTTTAGTTTTTGATCAAGCTAGTAGTTACTATGAGCAGCAATTGCCACAATAATCAGACCAATATGGCCAACATAATCCGGTGATAATGTGTTTGTGAAGAGACCGAGAACCACAGTTGAACGTTATTTGAGCCTCTGACGTCTAAACATCTGCTGTATCCTAGAATAGTGTAGGGCTGCTTATTACGATGTCCGAGTCAAAATAAAACCGCATTTTAATCAAATTATTGTGTATTTCCTAGAAAGTAGTACCGGGATAATACTGAATAATAGACAAAAATCAAGTATAAATCCAGAAAAAAATGACGTCCAGTTAAAAAAATATCCTGTTATTTTTCAGTAAAATTTAGAATAAACTGGAAATGCGGAACACTATAGTTAGGCAAAGATCTGCATGCAGCTACCAACAATTACAAAGCATGAAGCCCCAGACCCGGCACAAGCAGATAAGAAGCAACAACTAAGAACTTGAAGCATATGTGGAAGCGACTGTAAGTGTAAATCACGGTCAGCACATACAAGCATAGAAACAAAAATATCCCTCTTCCCACAGCACATAATGAGTAAAAACTAAATTTGTTTACATTTGCTTTTATAATTTCTAAATATTGTGTATGTAAAACTGGTCAGAAACCGAAACTTTTTAAAATAGGGCAAGACTAGTGTTTCCAACATACTAACTAAAAATAAAAGGTCTTCATGAATTTTATAGAACAAACATGCACATACCCTACAGTGCTAAAGTGTACATACTGTAACAGTTACATCCCTGCTGTTATGTATTGTTAAATACAGTTTTGTACACTTGTGGAAATGTAACTTACCTGTCAATTATTTTTAGGCTTCTTGTTAATGAATGAAAAGTAGGACAGTCTCCCATTACGCTTTTTATCAGACATTACTATCAGTGCTAAATGGAAGTTTGGTGGAGTTGAACAGATAGATCAAACAAATTTATTTCTTTATCTCATTTGAAGTGCTTTTTAAAACCCCAAAACTAATGACAAAGTAAGGTTTACAATTTTAGAAAGGCAAACTATGAAGGTAAGAAACAGACTAACAGAAGTAGATTGGAGTCAAATAGAGAAAACGTCCACAGAAAAAGGATGGCTGTTTTTTTTTTTTTAGAAATATAGTACTAAAGGTGCAAAACAATTATTTCCCAAAAGTAGATAAATGTAAAACAAAATGTTTTAATAGATCAATTTAAAAAAACATTCAGTGAAAAAAGGCACCAAGAACAAAGTACACAGAAAGAGTACTTGGCACTGCAAACACAAGTCAAAAAGGAAGTTAGAAAGGCCAAGAGAGAGACATGAGCAGTGCTAAGGGGGCTAAAACCAATTCCAATTTTTTTTCCAATATTATAACAGCCAGAGAACATTCAAAGAGGAGTTTAAATGTTAAGAGATACAAATGGCAAAATCATAGATTAAGAGAAAGTAGCAAATATATTAACTGATTACTTTTCACAAGTTTTTACGAAGGAGGATAAGGGCTTCATGCCCCACATGTTGACCTGTTCCTATCCAGATTTAAATAACTTTAGTAGAAGAGGCAGCAGTGTTAAGGGACTCTTAAAATAAACAAATCCCCTGTGCCGGATGAGATCCTCCCAATAGTACTAATAGTGAAAGGAATTATTCACAAACCACTAACCAGGATCATGCAACAGTCTCTTGACACGGGTTGTACCGACAGCCTGGAGAATTGCAAACGTAATGCTGATCCACAAAAAGGGAAACAAAACCAAACCACGTAACTACAGACCAAGAAGCCTGACCTACAGGATGTAAACTTATGGAAACTATAATAAGATCCAAAATGGAAAATTACCTATATGGTAACAGTATCGTGGGAGACAGTCAGCATGGTTTAGGAAAGGGAGATTGTGTCTAACTAACCTGCTTTTGTTTTTTTTTTTTGAGGATGCAACATCGACAATGGATAATTGCAAAGCATATGATAGGGTTTAAATTTCCAGAAAGCTTTTGACCAAGTCGCAGTAGTGATTCAAGGAAATGCATGCACATGGATTACGGAGTGGTTAACATATAGAAAACGGAAAGTACTGCTTTAGAGGAGAAACCTCAAAATGGAGTGCGGTAACCAGTGGAGTATCTACATTAATAACTTAGATTCTGGTATAGTAAGCAAACTTGTTAAATTTGCAGATGACACAAAAATAGGAGGAGTGGCAAACACTGTTGCAGCAGCAAAGGTCATCCAAAATGATCTAGACAGCCAGAATCTCATCAACAGCTTCTTGAAGGATCCCAGGGTGTCAGCTTCAACAACATTACTGGGGAGTTGGTTCCATACCCTCACAATTCTCTGTTTAAAAAAGTGCCTCCTATTTTCTGTTCTGAATGCCCCTTTATCTAATCTCCATTTGTGACCCCTGGTCCTTGTTTCTTTTTTCAGGTCGAAAAAGTCCCCTGGATCGACATTGTCTATACCTTTTAGGATTTTGAATGTTTGAATTAGATCACCGCGTAGTCTTCTTTTGTTCAAGACTGAATAGATTCAATTCATTTAGCCTGTCTGCATTCAACATGCCTTTTAAACCTGGATAATTCTGGTTGCTCTTCTTATTGATCCCACATTGTCTAGATGAAGACATTTCTGAGTCAACATAAACTCCTAGGTCTTTTTCATAGATTCCTTCTTCAATTTCAGTATCTCCAATATGATATTTATGTTCTCACAAATATTGTCCTCCTAGCAAAGTACTGGCTGCTGCCAAATCTGCAATCTATGCTTACAAGGGCAGAGAGAATGTTTGAATTTGAAGGCTATGAATTTTGGTTGCCTCTGATGTGACCCAGACCTGGGACAAACATTTACTCTGTAATAAAAGTTTAAATTATTATTTTTTTTTCACAATTATTTGAAACTTCATTTTTTTTCATAAAATACACATTACTTGAAAATTTAAAATAAAACTGCTCTTTTAATGGTAGCATAACCCTATTCATTAATTTAAAAACCTATTTCGACACCGCACAATATCTCCCTTATTTTGATAACTTAATGTTGACATGTATGTATCCACTAATATATTTTATTGGAGGGTGTACCAGAATCAAAAAGAGCAACAACTGGATTAAAACAAAAAGCAAAAAACGCATTGAAAAGATTGGCTGTCAGCTGGAGTGTCTGCTGAGACAACAAGTAGTCAGGGATCCAGACAGCCTCCATAGAGAAGCTGACCTTTTTTTTTTGTCTTTTTTTTTTTAAATAGCTTCCCCACATTGTCTAGATGAAGACATTTCTGAGTCAACATAAACTCCTAGGTCTTTTTCATAGATTCCTTCTTCAATTTCACTATCTCCCATCTGATATTTATAATGTACATTTTTATTGCCTGCATGCAGTACTTTACACTTTTCTCTATTAAATTTCATTTGCCATGTGTCTGCCCAGTTCTGAATGCTGTCTAGATCATTTTGAATGACCTTTGCTGCTGCAACAGTGTTTGCCACTCCTCCTATTTTTGTGTTGTCTCCAAATTTAACAAGTTTGCTTACTATACCTGAATCTAAATCATTAATGTAGATTAGGAACAGCAGAGGACCTAATACTGATCCCTGTGGTACACCGCTGGTTACCTCGCTCCATTTTGAGGTTTCTCCTGTAATAAGTTGTTTTCTACATGTTAACCACTCCCTAATACATATGCATGCATTTCCTTGAATAACTACTGCGTTCAGTTTGAGAATTAATCTTTTATGCGGGACTTTGTAAAAAGCTTTCTGGAAATCTAAACAAACCATGTTGTATGCTTTGCAATTATCCATTGTCGATGTTGCATCCTCAAAAAAATCAAGCAGGTTAGTTAGACATGATCTCCCTTTCCTAAAACCTTGCTGACTGTCTCCCAGGATGTTGTTAACATATAGGTAATTTTCCATTTTGGATCTTACTATAGTTTCCATAAATTTACATATAATAGAAGTCAGGCTTATTGGTCTGTAGTTACCTGGTTGGGTTTTGTCTCCCTTTTTGTGGATTGATACTACGTTTGCAATTCTCCAGTGTGGTACTTTGGTACAATGGTACTTTTCAATTTTGCTTTTGCTGGATGCAGTCCTTCAGGCTTCTGCTTGTTTTGCATTTGCAATACTTTTTCATGGTTTCCAACTGGTCATGCACAATAAGTCTACCAAAGAAGTAGCATCAGGATCTTTGTGGTTGCAAAGAGGTGAGCACAGAGAGCATCTAGAGTACCACCAAAGCCACTCCTGTCATACTGTGCTACAAAGAAATGTCTTGCAGCTGTAATAATTTATCCAGTCACATGCAGACTTTCACCTGGTTCACCATACCTAGCAAGTGGGATGAGATTCACAGCATCTTTAAGAGCTTGCTTCTTCCCCTCCTGTAAGGATAGCTTACAGTATCTCAACCACTTGAAATGTAGGCACTGCGGAGAATGGAGGTAATAAGCAAAGCATCCATGATGCATTTTCTACCAAGAACTGCTGCAATGTCATGACATGGTATAAACGAGTCCATCTTCTATACCCATAAATAAAATCGTGGAAATTCTTTAAAATTCACAGCAGTGTCACAAGTAAAGTATCGTATTACGGGGAATGTGCACGCAACTATTTTATAAATTATGTGTACAGATTATTATTTTTTTAAAACATCAAATAAAGAGAAAAATGCACTGACATAATCAAAATCAATGTCAAAGTCATTCAAGCACTTTTTGTTGCAATTCACAGCCTATAGGTAAAGTGTATCTGCAAGGACAGCTTTCAGTTATAGTACATCAGATGCATGTTCACCATTTAGGTCTCGCAAAACAAATACAATGTGTAATCCACACTGATCTTGGCCATCAGTCGACTCGTCAGTGACCACTGACAAGCAACCAAACTGTTTTACTGATTCCATAATCTCCTGCTTGTGATATTCGGCAACTTTAGTTAGTATTCATGTCTCAGCTGGGCTGATGAAGGGATCACTCCACCATTTGCTACACTCAGTCAGTCTGAAGAATTTACGTAACTTTTGGTTGTCCAATTCTTCAAGAGGGAAATTTCCGCAAACAAACACATCAGTCAGGTCAAAATTTAATTCATGCTTCACGGTTTTCAGTGGACTTTTGGAATATGGAAGTCATCGTTTTTTTGTTTCTTTGCAAGTAAAGCAGTCGCAGTACTGCTCTGAATTTCCACCTTTCTCTTTCGGTGAATACTTGATTCTAAATGCCTGTCAACAGTCGATTCTCGGTAGTGATCTACAGTAATGTTGCAGGACCTGCAGAAGAGCTCACCTCCAATCGCTGTGTAAAACTGTTGCTGGATACTGCTTTATGTGATCTGCTGCAGACACTTTTTTAGCCTTTTTTTGAGACATCCATTGCTTGTTTACATTGTGTAGTATTTTAATTTCCCACCTAGATTGTATAGTCACATGACAATCACTGCACAGCACTATGTGCATGACGAATAGTACATGCAGACACACAGCAGAGCTGTACAGTTTTGTTAATGTGATTTTTGTTTTGTATAAAATACAAATAATTTTCAAATTTATTTTTATTTCTTAAGAATATTGTAAAAATCGTGTGATTGTGCTAATTTCACAATTTCTGTGTAGCCTGTAAAATGGTGGGCCTTACACAAAATATGTGTGTGTGTGATGGATTGCCTTCCAGTCACAGATCTTTTCTCCTTTAAACACAGACTTGACAGCCAGAATGCGGTGAAACGCTGTAGCGTGTGTTTATTATTTACAATACTCACAATAAACGAAAACAAAACAAAAGCCTAACCCGTTCTTGGGCCCTATCTAAACAGGTATACTATCTAAATATGAGGCAGGCTAAGCCTGTTCCCTCGTCATCAAAACCAAATCACAATCCAAAAGTCGAAATCCAAAATACCTGTTCCAGTGTTCATTTACCAGTAAACCAAATAACAAATAATTTCTTCCACTCACTCTCCAATCACCAATCCCCAACCAAACTCCTCATGTTCTCCCTTGTCCAACACTCGCACAGAGTTTTTAAATGATGATCAATTACATCATTAAAGACAATTGACTAGACATTAAATGGAATAATTGAACTGGAGCCATCCCTGACTCCAATAGTTCCCCATGATCCTAATGTCCCCCATGTATTGTCTTTATACAATAAGAAGTGTTCACCAACCAGTTTGTTTACATTGTCTTCCCAAGTTTTTAATGACCAATATAATTTATTTGTATTTTTTTTATTTCTTAGCAGACGCCCTTACCCAGGGCGACTTACAGTTGTATACAAAAAATACAATATAGAGCAAGATACAAAATACAATGACTTCAGTCCTGATAAGAGCAAATACAAAACACTGTACAATTTGATATCGGTGCAGTTCAAGAGCAGATAACAGTGTTGATAGTCACATCATGGTTAGTTACGAGTGCAGGTGAAATACAAGATACTACAGATTGGAGTAAGTGCAGGATTAAATACAGTAAAATAGGGAACAGATAAGTGCAAGTTAAAATGCATTAAAGGCAGAGTGCTATATTGCCCAGAAGGGAAGAGTTGAGTTTTACAGGTGTTGTCTGAAGAAGTGAGTCTTAAGGAGGCGCCCTGGAAGGTGGTCAGGGACTGGGCAGTCCTGACATCCATAGGAAGGTCGTTCCACCACTGCAGGGCGAGGGTGGAGGAGGATCGGGTTCTGGAGGCAGGGAAGCGTACAGCCAGTCTTCTAGTGCAGGCACAGTGGAGAGATGAGGGTCTGGAGATAGCTGGGTGCAGTCTGGTCAAGGCATCAGTAGGCGAGTACAAGATTCTTGAACTGGATGCGAGCGGTGATCGGGAGCCAGTGGAGTCAGAGACGGATGGCGGATGCAGGGAGGCCGGCCAGGAGGGAGTTGCAGTCTTCTAGGCAGGAGAGTAGCAGGGCCTGGACAAGGAGTTGCGTGGAGTAGTTGGTGAGGAAGGGTCGGATTCTTCGTATGTTGCTCAGGAAGAATCGGCAGGTGCGTGCTAGAGTGGAGATGTACTGGGAGTAGGAGAGGCAGGGGTCCAGGGTTACTCTGAGGTTCTTGGCTGAGGATGAGGGAGAGAGCATGGTAGATTCCAGAGAAATGGAGATAGAGAGATCAGAGGAGGGGGAAGATGAGGGAAAGAAAAGGAGGTCAGATTTAGAGAGGTTGAGTTTGAGGTGATGCGAGTGCATCCAGGAGTAGACAGCAGACAGACAGGTAGAGATGGTGGGGTCGGGGGGGGGGGGGAGGAGAGGAAGATCTGAGAATCATCAGCATAGAAATGATATGAGAAACCATAGGATGCAATGATGGGGCCCAGGGAGCGGGTGGAGAGAGAGAGAGAGAGAGAGAGAGAGAGAGAGAGAGAGAGAGAGAGAGAGAGAGAGAGAGAGAGAGAGAGAGAGAGAGAGAGAGAGAGAGAGAGAGAGAGAGAGAGAGAGAGAGAGAGAGAGAGAGAGAGAGAGAGAGAGAGAGAGAGAGAGAGAGAGAACAGGACCCAAGACTGATCCTTGGGGAACTCCCGTTGAGAGGGTGAGGTGTGGAGGTTGAGCCACGCCAGGTTACCGGGTAGGTGCTGTAGGAGGAGAACCAGACCAGAACAGTGCCAGAGATTCCCAGGTCAGTGGGAGAGGATAGGAGAATAGAGTGATCGACAGTGTCAAAGGCAGCAGAGAGATCGAGGAGAATTAGGACAGAGAAGAGAGGCAGCTCGGGCAGAGTTTAGTGAGTTGGTGACAGACAGAAGGGTGGTTTCAGTGGAGTGAGCAGAGCGGAAACCAGATTGGAGAGGGTCGAGCAGAAAGTGGATAGACAGGAAAGCAGAGAGCTGGCGGTGTACTGCCCGCTCCAGGATTTCAGAGAGGAAGGGTAAGAGGGAGACGGGATGGTAGTTCTAGAGGGAGGTGCGGTCGAGGGTAGGTTTTTTGAGAAGGGGGTGATAAAGGCTTGTTTTGAAGGCAGAGGGAAAGATGCCAGAGAGGAGAGAGGTGTTGAGAAGGGAGAAGATGAAGGGGAGTAGAGCAGGAGCAGCAGCTTGAAAGAGGTGAGTGGGGAGGGGGTCCAGGGTGCACGTGGTGGGTTTGCGGCCCTGGAGAAGAGGTCAGAGTCTGAGAGGGGAGAGAAGGAGGGTGAGTTAGTAGGGGAGACGGAGGGTGTTGGAGCGGGAGGGGGTGGGGGGGGGGGAGGGAGAGGTGATAAAGAGTTTGCGGATATCAGAGATTTTAGAGGAGAAGAAAGAGGCAAAGTCGTCAGAGGAGATAGAGGAGGGAAGAGAAGGTAGTGAATAGTTTCCGGGGGTTGTTAGTGGAGGATTGGATAACAGATTGGAAATAAGAGAGTTTAGTATCTAGGGCTAGGGCAACAGGGAGTTTGATTCTCTTCCATTTCTTTGCAGCAGAGCGCAGTTTGGTTCTTGCTGAGCGGAGCAGAGGAGAGCCAAGGTTGGGGAGGGAAGGAGAGAAGGAATCCGGCAGAGTGTGTGGGGTTGGAGAGATGGATATTGAAATCCCCACTTCGTGTTAGTGCACAAATAGGCTAGCTGTCTATTATACTAAACCGCGATAAAGACAATACAATAGTTTCAATGCACTTCAATGGGATCACACAACTACAAAATGCTGTGTGGAAACCAATCAAATTGCAAATCAACCTCTATTCAATTTACCTGGTACTACACTCACCTGGTACTAATCACAAACAGTAGATCACCTCATTAAAACAACACCACCTTTTATAACGTTACTTAAATACAGCTAATGTTAAGAGTTGGAATGAGGCCTCTAGTAGCCAGTGGGAGAGATTTGGGAAAAGGTCCTCGCTGTACCTGTCCTCACTCGGACTGCCACATCTCAGGCTGCCCTTGGACGTGTGGCCCATGGACGGCTGGCGCTTAGAACGGCTGGTGTTCTAAGACACTGTTTGCCAATTTATTCTGTCCTGCAGGTCTAGAGCTGGTCTAGTTTACACGCTATCTAAATTCACTTCAATCAACCACAACTCTGAACACTTTAGAAAATGAAATTCCTTCAACCAGCTAATGGTTGATAAGTTGTAATCAGCAACAAGCATTCAATTGTACTTAACAAAATCGCTAGTTTCTTCCTTCTGAGTGCAAACAGCAAAACACAATCCAAGCAAGTCTGTCGCTAGAACAACTGATTAGCCAAGGGAAAAACAAAGTTAATTTTAACACTACAGCCAGCTAAGAGACATGCCCAAATTTGCTTCAGGCCTGGCATCTGTGTGATGTAGTAGATGCTGATAAAGGTGCCATCAGTAATGCTTCAGGCCTGGCATGTGCGTGCTGTAGTAGATGCACATAAGGATGACATCAGTGTCGGTAGCTTGAACTACAGCTCCCCCGTAACCTAGGTTTTGGACACAGTATTGCAATGTGAGAGAATATCTTTGTGTCTGCTTCTTCATGCTTCTCACAAGAAAGTTCTGGCACTTGCATGACTTGCTCTGAAGTAAGCTGAACTGCATATCTAGGATCGTTGAAAATGCCCCCAAGTATTAATTTAAATCCTTGAGGCAATTTCGTATGCTGGACTGACCATGCTTCTGCATTTGATTTATTTTGCGGATTCTTGATAAAGGTCTTCGATTCAGGAATGGCAAGAAAATCACATGGCTCATACTCTTTCCTTCTGTCTTTTTTCTCCTTTCTTTCTCTTCACTTTTCAGACTTTCTGCTGGTTAACATCATATCTAATCGCCAAAACAAAATTGATGCAGTCGCACTGTTTGGGCTTAAGGGAGTATTTTCTTTCGACACTCACCCTGCAAGTCATTGAAAGTGATGCGGTCTTCAGGATTCTCCCAAGTGCTTCTTAGGAGCAACCAAGTAATCGGATTTGTTACCTTTCTGCATAGCATAGCCTTGCTGAAGGTCTAGGTCAGGTTCAAATAAGGAGGAGGGATAACTTGTCCATTCATAGACATATAACATTTTCTCTTCATCCAGGTCTTGTGTAAAGTACAGGCTTCTGACAACTGCACTCTTTTTGCCATACATGGATTTCTGACACTTGCAAATGTTTGCAGCTTCACAGCTTCTACTGTTTCACTGCCATTCTTTTGTGTATAAACTAAAGCTGCAAGTCCCTTCTCTTTGGCTTTCACAAGGTCATGTGATTCACAGTTTTGGCCAGTAGAGATGTTCAGTAACTCCATGACATTACAACAAAATGGGGTTGATCATTTTCCCATGAACCACATCTTGTATTTTCCTGATGGTGTCTGCATTTTTCTTTCCTTGGCATTTTGAGTCTTCATTGTGTTTCTGATCATAGTGGCCCAGGTGTGCCATTCCTTTTGTCTGCTCAGAGACTGCTGTCAGTACTGGTAAGGCTTACAGGTACTTCTCCATAGCAGTAGGCTGCAGGCTTACATCATGGAAGAGTTGGGTCTTGGCATCGCGGTTGTATAATTTATCGCAGTCTTCTAAAGGGCCATATCGGACAGAATGCACAGGCAACATCAGGGGCCACTGAAGACAGTTCTCTCAGGGCAGCCAGATAATGCCTAGCTGCGACCAGGTATGGAAGCATATTTTTAACTTCAGCTAGGTGTTCCTCCCAAAGTATCCAATGCACCCATAAAGTTCAGGGCAATATAAAAGTCACTCACATGTTTTCCTGTTTAGCCTCTGTTGCTACATCAGCAGGTGATCACTCTTTGATCCCTCAGTGTCAACTGGCTGCCTGCAGTCTGAAATGCTTTTAGATTTTTGATAGTCTCACAGGCTTTGAGCAGAGGTATGGTAGGAGATAACATGTGAGAAAATAATTATAAAAAGCATAACCATCACAAAGTAAATATGTAAATAACCCCTTACATTATAGATAACACATACATAATCAGCATTATTATTTAAAACAGAAACCCGTTTCAACTTAAAAAAAAAAAACACAAAGTTTAAAGCATTTTATTTATTTTTTACTTTTTTTTCATTCCTTGCCATTGCTGTTTCTTCACAGTAAACAGTGGCCATCGACACGTTTTCATAAAGTAATAACATGAGGTTCACTTGTGCCTTTTTGTAGCTGAACAAGCAAACGAAAACTGAAATTTAACTTTAAACACTTCAAATAAAACAAACTGGAAATGGTGTTGTAAAATGAAGGTGAAAAAACTCAGCGTTTTGCTTCTCGTTTATTACATTCCACATAACAAAGTGGCAAAAAAAAAATCACTTCACCACATTTCCATCACAGTTTAAGCGAGACATTTCAGAATGACGTGCTTGCCTTTTTTCTATCCACGCGCATAATCTGGTTTGTTTACTTTTTGCTGTCTAAAACGTTTAAATAGATGCTCTAGAGCTGCTGTGTTCATTCACCAATTTTGAAACTGTCGTGCAACTTCTAGTGTGGTGTAAATAAGTGTAAGGTATTTTTGTAATTTTATAGCGAACATCAGATTTTTGTATCAGGAATACATGTCAAAAAATATTAGTTTGAATATTCAGGTATTTGTCCCAGCACCTAATGATATATACAGCTCTGGAAAAAATTAAGAGACCACTGCAAAATTATCAGTTTCTCTGGTTTTACTATTTATAGGTATGTGTTTGGGTAAAATGAACATTTTTGTTTTATTCTATAAACTACTGACAACATTTCTCCCAAATTCCAAATAAAAATATTGTCATTTAGAGCATTTATTTGCAGAAAATGACAACTGGTCAAAATAACAAAAAAGATGCAGTGTTGTCAGACCTCGAATAATGCAAAGAAAATAAGTTCATATTCATTTTTAAACAACACAATACTAATGTTTTAACTTAGGAAGAGTTCAGAAATCAATATTTGGTGGAATAACCCTGATTTTCAAGCACAGCTTGGCTTGATTCATGCCAAAGCTGCCCGATTCCAGCCTTGCTGAAGCACCCCCAGATCATCACCGATCCTCCACCACATTTCACAGTGGGTGCGAGACACTGTGGCTTGTAGGCCTCTCCAGGTCTCCGTCTAACCATTAGACGACCAGGTGTTGGGCAAAGCTGAAAATTGGACTCATCTGGGGGTGCTTCAGCAAGGCTGGAATCGGGCAGATTTGTCTTTGTGAAGGACGCATGAATCAAGCCAAGTACAAGGTTGTCCTGGAAGAAAACTTGCTTCCTTCTGCTCTGACAATGTTCCCCAACTCTGAGGATTGGTTTTTCCAGCAGGACAATGCTCCATGCCACACAGCCAGGTCAATCAAGGTGTGGATGGAGGACCACCAGATCAAGACCCTGTCATGGCCAGCCCAATCTCCAGACCTGAACCCCACTGAAAACCTCTGGAATGTGATCAAGAGGAAGATGGATGGTCACAAGCCATCAAACAAAGCCGAGCTGCTTGAATTTTTGCGCCAGGAGTGGCATAAAGTCACCCAACATCAATGTGAAAGACTGGTGGAGAGCATACCAAGACGCATGAAAACTGTGCTTGAAAATCAGGGTTATTCCACCAAATATTGATTTCTGAACTCTTCCTAAGTTAAAATATTAGTATTGTGTTGTTTAAGAATGAATATGAACTTATTTTCTTTGCATTATTCGAGGTCTGACAACACTGCATCTTTTTTGTTATTTTGACCAGTTGTCATTTTCTGCAAATAAATGCTCTAAATGACAATATTTTTATTTGGAATTTGGGAGAAATGTTGTCAGTAGTTTATAGAATAAAACAAAAATGTTCATTTTACCCAAACACATACCTATAAATAGTAAAACCAGAGAAACTGATAATTTTGCAGTGGTCGCTTAATTTTTTTCCAGAGCTGTGTGTATATATATATATATATATATATATATATATATATATATATATATATATATATATATATATATATATAGTGTGTCTTCATTGGACGTTGTCTGATATCCTTCAGGGAAAATGCACAATAATAAAAAAATAAAAATACAATTATTCTGTTTATTTTTTCTAGATTTATTTTATCTTCTTTTTCTTTTTTTAATTGGAATTTGAATACTGTTTCAATGTACCTGAAGTTTATAGATCCTTCAAGTTTGTGGACGTTGTTTTTCACTTTGGTGTAAGTCGTGATCCGGACTATAGAGAAGTTGTAGTGTTAGAAAGTTGTATATCATCAGAATGTGGTACCAGTACCAAAACCTGACTCGTGTAATGTCAGAAAGTGGTACCTTGTCAGATTGTGGTACAGGTGCAATCAATTGCGATCTGATGGGTGATTTCCTATTGTCAAAAAGAGGTACATTTAGCATTTAATTATACATTCTTTTTTTGCAAACTTAAACTGGAAACAGACAATTTCTTTAAAAAGAAAAAACAATTCACGAGAAGTCTACCGCAAAGTTGCACAAGTAAAAAAAAAAATACAAGACCCAATGTAGTGCATATGATAAATATTGGCATACTATTTTCATAATGGTGGGAAAATATGATTAATTACATAAAAAATGACGTAAAAGACTGGAAAATGATAAATTAAATTTAAAAAGATGTAAAAGACCGAAAACAGCATAACGTACCAGATTTGAATGGGCGCTTCCCTGCTTTCTTAGCAGAAGTTATTTAGGCATGCGCGAGCAAGCGCAGTGTGTCCCGAGTACCACTTTATATCACATACCTGAAAATAACACGACACCGGTAAGCAGGGCCAGCCTTAAGGGGCGTTAACACCGGACGCGCCCCGCTGCAGTACTGTTCACACCAAACGCGGCAGGGTAAAGTCAGGGGGGGGTCCGTTGTTACGTCACGGCTGCAGGTACAGTGGCTTTTGGTTGCCGAGCAACAAACAGAAATTGCCAGCGGGAAAATAAAACTCTGAAGACACTGACAAGACAAAACTGAGGAGCGAAACATTATAAATATATTTTTATAAAACCGAATTGTAACCCCCACACCACCACAATCACCCCCCCCTCCGTTTTTATTAATTTTGTTAAAAACTGTTAAAATATAATATATGTACACCAAATAAAACGTCTTGCTTTACCTTTTAAAAGTTTGTCTGCAGTTAATTTATCCAAAAAATGCTTACATTGTAGTAGCAGGTGCATAATTATTTTCAATTTCATAATTATTTTCAAGTTTAGCACAAAAAATATATATTATCGTATTTACAAAATTATGTATATTTAATATTCACTCGGTAATCCCATTTGTACACCCGCAGACCACCATGCTGCAGCTTTTTTATTAATATCTCCGTAACTATTAATTGTTGTATTATAGAATGCCGGGAAATCTGAAATTAAAGCGAACAGCTTCTCCTCCATTTGATTTTTTTTATTTCTTCCTCGCAAAGGAACCTCCTACTTTTCCCTGATTGGCTGGTGGTAGGTCACGTCACAACGCGGCGCGGCGCAGCAAAAGTTGAAAATATTTTATCTCTTGTGTGTCCCTCTGCCGCTGTGCGTAACCGCCTTCATTGAAAACCTTTGCTTTTGCCTCGCTGCACTGCGTCGCGTCCGGTGTGAACGCCCCTTTAGGCTGTGTGGGGTCCTAGGTGGTGATGATTAAGTGCAGGGTCCAGAACATCAAATGAATGCTACAGTAGCAACTGTGTCTTAAAGTGAGTATATAGATGCATAATGTAATCATATGCCCCTACATATACTAACGTTAAGATATGGTAAATAATATTAATGATATTAAAATGTTAATGAATACTTGTTTCAGTTTGTTTGTTAGTCTATCATTTTATATAATTCACAACTTCAAAGCACTCAGAATTCCAGTCTCCTTCAAACATACCACGTATTAACTTTTTCTTTTTCTAAAAAGGCCAACATATGATGTTCTCCCATCACCACAGAACCTTAATCTATGTGTAGGAGAGGATCCGTGGTGTCCTTTGTGTTCATTGCCAGCTACATTAAGACACATTTTGACAGGGCTCCCGAGTGGCGCATCCAGTAAAGGCGCTCCTCGCAGGATGTGCCCTATAGCCTGGAGATCGCAGGTTCGAATCCAGGCTATGTCACAGCTGACCGTGACCGAGAGTTCCTAGGGGGTGGCGCACAATTGGCTGAGCGCTGCCCGGGTAGGGAGGGCTTAGGTCGGCAGGGGAATCCACGGCTCACCGCGCATCAGCGACCCCTGTGGCCGATAGGGCGCCTGTGGCTCTGCAGCGGAGCCGCCAGATCTGTGTTGTCCTCCGGCACTATAGGTCTGGTGGCATTGCTGTGGATCTGCAGTGCGAAAAATGACGGCTTGGAAGGAGCACGTTTCGGAGGACGCATGTTCCAGCCTCCGTTTCCCGAGTCGGCGGGGGGGTTGCGAGCAGTGAGCCGGGGATACAGATAATAATTGGGCATGCTAAATTGGGGTGAAAACCGGGGTAAAAATAATTGGCGACGACTAAATTTATATAAAAAAAAAAATAAATAAATAAAAAAAAAAAGACACATTTTGACAGAATGTAAGGTGGGTCTTAGCCAAGGACTTGGTTTCTCAGAGACATCGGATTCAGTGGTCAAGAGTTGTGACGCACAGTGAAGAACTTATCTAAAGCAGCAGAGAGGAGCAGCAACTGGCTCTGGTTGAGAGGAAAAGATTCTGGTTGGGGACCTCAAGCACAGTAGAAATAAAAAAAACGTTGATGTAAAGGAAGGTAAGTAAGCTGGGCTTAGCTGAGTGGGGGACTGTCACAAAGACGGCCGGAGTGGGTGGCGTGAGACCAGAGCCAGGAAATAAACTTTAGGCCAAAATAAAACAGATAAACAAAACGGACTAGACAGTAAACAGACAGACAGACAAACGAAACACGGTGAGTGAGACAGTTCTTTTCTTCTTCTTCTTCTTATTATTATTATTATTCTTATTATTATTCTTTTTACCTCCTTATCCACACTCGTTCTCCACTCACCGAACACCCAACCCCGACTGCAAGAAATGTGCGTCTATATATACTATTGTGCTGGGATTCAATTACTAATTAATTATTCACTTGAATCCCAGCACGTGAATTAATTCTGTGCAACCCCGTGCTCACATATTACATTTAACCAGCACGTGAAGTGATTTGTGCTCTCCTCGTGCCTAAATACAAATCTACACTTTTTAAATACACGTGAAACACAGACACGTTTATATCCCGTGTACCAATGACTATACACCAACATTAACACACGCACGCAACATACAACATATAACACACAAATGCACACAGGGGCGGGGCACATTGCCACATATACCCCCCCTTGTGCACAGCACACATGGCCTCAACGGCCACCTCCCCCCTTAAAAATCCAGCAGTCCAGGACAAAGTCTCGGGCTGGGAAGGGAGGCTTCAGTGGGCCCATGGCTGGCCATGCTGTCAGCACCCCTGCCGGTAGTGGCACGGCTGACAGCATGCTGGTCCATTCCTGCAGCGAAACTGCTGCTGGGGAAAGTGGTCTACTGACCTCTCCCCCTGTCTTTGTAGCCGGTAGCTCCCTTTGGTGGGGCTCCGACCACAGTACTTCCAGCAGCAAAAAAGCTGCCGTGGGAGCAGGTCTCCGGACCTCCCCCACAATCTCCGGCAGCGAAACTGCTGCAGTGGGAGCAGGTCTCCGGACCTCCCCCACGATCTCCGGCAGCGAAACTGCTGCTGGGGTTGGTGGTCTCCAGACCTCCTCCCCTTTCTTCGTGGCCGACAGCTCCCCTTTCTGGGGCTCCGGCCACCGTACTCCCTGTGGTGGAGGCAGAGGCAGCTCATGCTCCTCTGCTCCTGGAGGCAGAGGCAGCTCCTGCTCCTCTGCTCCTGGCGGTGGTGGTGGCGAAGGCAGAGGCAGCTCCTGCTGCTCTGCTCCTTCCGGTGGAGGTGGCGGAGGCAGAGGCAGCTCCGGCTGCTCTGCTCCTGCCGGTGAAGGTGGGAGCAGCGTGTAGTCTCCTGCCGATGGAGGTGGGAGCAGCGTGTAGTCTCCCCCTTTTCCAGGGGACTGGTGCTGCTCTGCCTCTCTTGCAGGGAACTGGTGCGGCTCCGCCTTTGACGGGGAAACCAGCAGGCATTCTCCCTCTGCTGGTGGAGGTGGAACCAGCAGGCATTCTCCCTCTGCTGGTAGCTTGGGTCCTGGGGCTGTGGAAGCCCCGACTTCCCTCTCTTCGGGCTGTGGACGCACCGACTCCTCCCTTTTGGGCTGTGGACGCACCGACTCCTCCCTTTTGGGCTGTGGACGCACCGACTCCCCCCTCTTGGGCTGTGGACGCACCGACTCCCCCCTCTTGGGCTGTGGACGCACCGACTCCCCCCTCTTGGGCTGTGGACGCACCGACTCCCCCCTCTTGGGCTGTGGACGTTCGGGCTCCCCCCACTCAGGCGTAGGACGTTCGGGCTCCTCCCACTCAAGCGTAGGACGTTCGGGCTCCTCCCACTCAGGCGTAGGACGTTCGGGCTCCTCCCGCTTGGGCTGTGGACACTCAGGCTCCTCCCGCTTGGGCTGTGGACGCTCAGGCTCCTCCCGCTTGGGCTGTGGACGCTCAGGCTCCTCCCGCTTGGGCTGTGGACGCTCAGGCTCCTCCCGCTCGGGCTGTGGACGCTCAGGCTCCTCCCGCTCGGGCTGTGGACGCAAAACCAGCAGGCATTCTTCCTCTGCTGGTGGAGACGGGGACAGCAGGCATTCTTCCTCTGCTGGTGGACCTGCTACCTGGGCTGCTGTTCCACTTATAATTGCCTCCAGGTAGCTGAGGACCAACCCCACACCTTCCTCCCAGGTGCTTAGGGTCTGTTCCCTCGCATATGCCTCCCATCGCTCCCTATCCATAAACCGCAGGAACCGGACGACTACTGGTATAGACTGGGCCTCCAGCCCAGCATTTTCCAGCATCCAGTCCCGCACTTTGATGGCGTCTTCTGCCATTTTTTTTTTTTCCCTCTTTTTTTTTCTCTTTTTTTTTTTTTTAATCCAAAAATGCTGTTCCTGCTCTGGCCTGAGTCCTGGAGGCGCTGTAGATCCCACGCAGGACACCACGTGTCACAAAGACGGCCGGAGTGGGTGGCGTCAGACCAGAGCCAGGAAATAAACAACAGAGACTTGGGGTTTTGGTGAGGCTGAGCGCGTGATCGCGCTCAGTATTTAATAATTAATGCAGAACAGAAAATAAACGGTTGTAACAAAAACACCGGACACGGCACTTTAGGCCAAAATAAAACAGATAAACAAAACGGACTAGACAGTAAACAGACAGACAAACGAAACACGGTGAGTGAGACAGTTATTTTCTTCTTCTTCTTCTTATTATTATTCTTATTATTATTCTTTTTACCTCCTTCTCCACACTCGTTCTCCACTCACCGAACACCCAACCCCGACTGCAAGAAATGTGCGTCTATATATACTATTGTGCTGGGATTCAATTACTAATTAATTATTCACTTGAATCCCAGCACGTGAATTAATTCTGTGCAACCCCGTGCTCACATATTACATTTAACCAGCACGTGAAGTGATTTGTGCTCTCCTCGTGCCTAAATACAAATCTACACTTTTTAAATACACGTGAAACACAGACCCGTTTATATCCCGTGTAGCAATGACTATACACCAACATTAACACACGCACGCAACATACAACATATAACACACAAATGCACACAGGGGCGGGGCACATTGCCACAGGGACGGAGAGGGGTGATGCTGGGACGCCAGACAGGTCGGCAGCGAGAATAACCAGGCAGAAAGAAATACAAATAATAACAAAAAATCCCTCTTTGAAACTTGACACTGTGTGCAATGCCACTTTTTACAAAATGCTTTTACAAATTAACCCCTGGGCATTATAAAATCCTTTTTTTTCATTTTACGTTCTAAATTACTTAAGACTATGCATTGCAAAGACATTTTCCTGGCTTTAGCGGCAGGAAAGTCCTTTATCAAATTTGAGTTTTCTAAATTTATAAACTAGCAAGCTTAACTTTTGAGTAAAATGAAGAGGCTTGCTATATATTGTTATCTGTTAAGTCTACTATTGCCCACATAACTTTATGACTTGCTTAATAAAGATTTAATTGATAACAGTTTAAAAGTGTGCTGTGACTTGCTACCTACGATGTCCATATTAGGACATCTTCGTATATGAGGCAAAAAGGATTATGTGCTCCCTCCTCTGAATCTCCCTCCTCCTTCCTGAGAGCTGAAGCGGAAAGGACTGATTTTTTTAGTTAAACACGATTAAAAAAAAAAAAAAAAAAGATATAAAAATGGAACACATAATGACTCCTTTTTGCCTGATGTACGAAGATGTCCTAATACACAGTAGTAACCACTTTCCCACACGACACGCACCGTCTCTCCTATGTATGTGTGGGCGGGTCAACTAAGTAGTCCAGACCTAATGAGAATGTTTGCTAAGGAATAAAAAAAAATAAAAAAAATAAAAAAGGTGTCTCCTGGCGCCAGAATGTAATGCTGCTGGCGCTATATGAGGTAACCTAGCACTTCGCATGCACATAACGAGCACAATGGGTGTGTTAAATAACTGAGCGGCTCACAGTGAGAATTTTTCCGCTCACTCTGATCCCTGATGAAATCCGCTCTGTGGCTCGGAGGGAGCAGAACTGAGCGTGCCGTTAAGTGGGCTCTGGAAAATTACCTATATGGTAACAATATCCTGGGAGACAGCCAGCATGGTTTTAGGAAAGGGAGATTGTGTCTAACTAACCTGCTTGACTTTTTTGAGGATGCAACATCAACAATGGATAATTGCAAAGCATACAACATGGTTTATTTAATTTCCAGAAAGCTTTTGACAAAGTCAAAAGATAAAAGATTAATTCTCAAACTGAACGCAGTAGGGATTCAAGGAAATGCATGCACATGGATTAGGGAGTGGTTAACATTTAGAAAACAGAAAGTACTGATTAGAGGAGAAACCTCAAAATGGAGCGAGGTAACCAGTGGTGTACCACAGAGATCAGTATTAGGTCCTCTGCTATTCCTAATCTACATTAATGATTTAGATTCAGGTACAGTAAGCAAACTTGTTAAATTTGGAGACAACACAAAAATAGGAGGAGTGGCAAACACTGTTGCAGCAGCAAAGGTCATTCAAAATGATCTAGACAGCATTCAGAACTGGGCAGACAAATGGCAAATGAAATTTAATAGAGAAAAGTGTAAAGTACTGCATGCAGGCAATAAAAATGTGCATATGGGAGATACTGAAATTGAAGTAGGGAACCATGAAAAAGACCTAGGAGTTTATGTTGACTCAGAAATGTCTTCATTTAGACAATGTGGGGAAGCTATAAAAAAGGCCAACGAGATGCTCGGATATATTGTGAGAAGTATTGAATTTAAATCAAGGGAAGTAATGTTAAAACTTTACAATGCATTAGGAAGACCTCACCTAGAATATTGTGTTCTGTTCTGGTCACCGCATTACAAAAAGGATATTGCTGCTCTAGAAAGAGTGCAAAGAAGAGCAACCAGAATTATCCCAGGTTCAAAAGGCATGTCATATGCAGACTGGCTAAAAGAATTGAATCTATTCAGTCTTGAACAAAGAAGACTACACGGCGATCTGATTCAAACATTCAAAATCCAAAAGGTATAGACAATGTCAACCCAGGGGACTTTTTTGACCTGAAAAAAGAAACAAGGACCAGGGGTCACAAATGGAGATTAGATAAACGGGTATTCAGAACAGAAAATAGGAGGCACTTTTTTTACACAGAGAATTGTGAGGGTCTGGAACCAACTTCCCAGTAATGTTGTTGAAGCAGATACCCTGAGCTCCTTCACAAAGCTGCTTGATGAGATTCTGGGATCAATAAGCTACTAACAACCAAACGAGCAAGATGGGCTGAATGGCCTCCTCTCGTTTGTAAACTTTCTTATGTTCTTATGAGACCTGGGACTTGGGAGAAGATTCATCTTCCAGCAGGAGTATGACCACAAACATACAGCCAAAGCCACACTGGATTGGCTTAAAAACAAAAAGGTCAGTGGGCCCAGTCAAAGCCCGGACCTCAATCCAATTGAGAATATGTGGAAAGAGTTGAAAATTGCTGTTCACTAATGGTCCCCATCCAACTTGACGGAGCTTGAGCAATTTTGCAAAGAAGAATGGGCAAAAATTGCAGTGTCTAGATGTGCAAAGCTGGTAGAGACTTATCCAAATAGACTCATGGCTGTAATTGCTGCCAAAGGTGCCTCTACCAAATATTGACTCAAGGGGGTGAATACTTATGCAATCAATTATTTTCTGTTTTGTATTTGTAATTAATTTAGAACAATTTGTAGATTTTATTTTTCATGACATTATGGACTTTTTTTGTGTTGATCAGTGGCAAAAACTCCTAATTAAATCCATTTTGATTCCATGTTGTAACATAATAATGTGGAAAAGTCCAAGGGGGGTGAATACTTTTGAAAGCCACAATATTATTACATCTAATATATTTATTATCATGTGGCGTTTATTTTGAACATACTGTATTTATTCACTGAATTACTTATTATTATTATTATTTATTTCTTAGCAGACGCCCTTATCCGGGGCGACTTACAATTGTTACAAGATATCACATTATACATTATTTCACATTATACAGATATCACATTATTTTTACATACAATTACCCATTTATACAGTTGGGTTTTTACTGGAGCAATCTAGGTAAAGTACCTTGCTCAAGGGTACAACAGCAGTGTCCCCCACTGGGGATTGAACCCACAACCCTCCGGTCAAGAGTCCAGAGCCCTAACCACTACACACTGCTGCTACTTGTGTGATTTTCTTACTTTAATCATGAATTTGCAGTGTGTTTTGTGTGGTTTTTGATGAGCATTTTATAGAAGTCTGTTTTGTGCGTGTTTGTTATGTTGAGTGTCCTCAAATTCCTGCCCGGTGAGAGATGTGCTTTTAGATGAATAATTGGATGGTTTTAAATATTTGCATAAATAAAATAATTATTCTTTTGTATACTGGTTGCCTTGTCCGTCTTTGTTCACGTTCTCCAACCAGACCAGCCGATAAAACAAAAGGTGACAGCAAGAATCGCTACAGGTGTAATAATATTGAACCAGAGAGGGTTCATAACAGTATTTCTGCAGTGCTTAAACAAACTTAGAACACAGTCTAAAGCAGTAAAGAGAAGGCTTATTCCTTCTAAAATGTAAAGTTTTTATTTTATTTATTTATTTTTTTTTTTTTAATTATTTAAACAGATCTGCCACCTTTAAGATGAATTTAATAAACTGCATCTTGCAGAAATCAGGGATTTATATATATTAAACGTCATATACAAATGTCTCAAAAACTCTTCTCACATCCTATTTAAATTCTGCATGACGTGATCCATAAGAATCTAAACAAGCACAAACACACAGCCCCCTTTCTGCCCTTACTGGTCATGGAAAGCTTGGCTTCGTTCCCCTCTGTCATTTATTCACTGCCTCTCCCGCCCCTTTAGAGCCTCTGGTCCAATTAGAATCAACCCTGCAGTGATTCTGTGTTTCTCTGTGAAAGGATCTGAGCTAGGCAGAGTGGGGGGGAGGATATTATATATTTTGTCAGAGACGACATCTGCAAAACGAGTTGTAGCACAGCTTGGATATGAAGACACCTAGACTCTGCCAGCTGCTACGAATATATATATATATATATATCTAACAGAGAGAGAGAGAGAGAGAGAGAGAGAGAGAACACATGAACATCTCTACAGAGAGAGAGAGAGTCAACCAAGTTATTGCACAAAACAAACAAGAATACCTTATTCATTGGGACACACACTACAACACAAAGCAAACTGGAATGCTATCGGGTCCTAAAAAGACACTACACCCTGGCTGAATACCTGACCAGGGTGAAAAACAGTAAACAGAGACAGACCTTAAAGTACACGCTAAGTGAGCACAGCCTGGCCATCGAGACCGGCTGACACAGGCAGACATGGCTGCCCAATGAGGACAGGCTGTGTGATCACTGTCAGCTCAATCAGGTCGAGACAGAGATGCACTTTTTACTGCAGTGCACGAAATATAAGAGTATAAGGGAAGCCTACTTCCCAAAAATACAAAATCTCTGCACAGATTTTTCAGATTTGCCCCATCCTTCTCGGACAGCAGACAAGCGCCTGCCATAGCCTGAGGGACAGGGAGTGAGACTGAGGCTCCTCACACAGAGCAAAAGAAAAAATAAATGTTAAAGAAAATAAATTATATAGATATAGATATATATATATATATATATATATATATAAACACAATTGCTACCACTCAAGGTTCGTTGCCCCTTTAAAACAGACCCAGGACACAGGAAATTTAGTTTTTTCAACGCTTACGCGCTATTTTTAATAAACCAAACAAACAAAAACAAAATAAACAAAACAAACACCTAGCTCTTTGCTTGAGCACTAAACTAAATCACCAAACAGGAGTCTAAACTATAAACAGGACCTGAACATGAAAACAAAACAAACAAAGTAATACAGCACACTCCACAAAAGGTTTCTCGCTACCTTTCTCTTTGTACACCTGCACACACTCGCAAGCGGGCTCTTCACACAGCAGCCCCAAACAGACTGGCTGCTTTCCTTTTATACCCTGCACCTGGCTCTAATTTACAATAATCACCAGGTGCAGGGGATAATCACTAATAAAACAATTAACAAATTAAATTAAACAATTAAACAAACCTCTGGGAGATGTAGTCCCATTCTCCCAGGACTACACTATCTCACAATATATATAGATAGAGATAGATATAGATATAGATAATCATTATTATTGTTGTTGTGATGTGTTTGAAGTACTGTGTTGTTTTTGTTTTATTTACATATGTTTTAAATGTTCATTGTAAAGATGGAATTGACCCATCATTGCTTTGGCAATACTTGTAAAAAATCAGTCATGCCAATAAAGCACTTGAAATTGAAATAAGAGAGAGAGAGAGAGAGAGAGAGAGAGAGAGAGAGAGAGAGAGAGAGAGAGAGAAAGAGAAAGAGAAAGAGAAAGAGAAAGAGAAAGAGAAAGAGAAAGAGAGAGAGAAAGAGAAAGAGAAAGAGAAAGAGAAGAGAGAGAGAGAGAGAGAGAGAGAGAGAGAGAGAGAGAGAGAGAGAGAGAGAGAGAGAGAGAGAGAGAGAGAGAGAGAGAGAGAGGTGCCCAGGAGTCAGGGAGCAATCTCTTAAAAGCCTTGTTTATACAACACAATGTAACAGTGTGCTTCCAATATCTTGTCGTTGTGTGTATATATTGCTTGTCTATGGAACATTGTTTGTACTGTAAAATGTAGAAGATAAACGACGAAGCACCATTGAATACGGAAAATATACAGCAAAGTGGACTGATCCATAAGCCATGAAAGCAAAAGCTCTGTGTTGCTGGTCTGGCCTGGTTCTGAACACCTGGAAGTTGGTTACTTATTCCCAGGTCCTTATTCGCAGTATAGTTGACAAAACAGTGTGTGCTTTTTCTATGTGTTTTAACTCATTTACACATCTTGCTACTATTTGCTAATATATTGCTACTATTTAAAAAATAAATCGCTCCTTCTTTAAAAAAAAATGTAATAACAAATCTGTATCCGCAGCACAGTGGTACCCTATATTATCCGCTTGTTTTGCCCCATACCCCATTAGATGCTTTGCTTATAATTATTGTGTGATTGACAGCAAATGCCACCATTCAGTTGCATGGCAGAATCACTGACATTCGCTCAGACTTTGTTGAGCTGACCCGCTCAGTTTAAGTAAACACTGTAAGTAGGCTGCTGAGAGACATGCATCAAACACGGTTTAAATTCCTGAGTTGTTAGTTTTCATTCTGATTATTTATCGGTTTATTAGTTCTTTAGACATGTTCCGCTACATCTATACAAGTATAATTTATTTCAAATAATAAACGGTAAACTGTATTTTACTTGTAAAACTCTAAAGAAAGAGAAAGGCTTGTGATTGGTTGAACCCGAGAAGCTGAAATCGACCATCTCGTCCACAGCTTCTACGATTTGAACGCAAGGCGTCTTTGCAAAGGAGGACATCCCAGATTTTTGTATGATTTTTGCTGTTTTTGTATGAAAATCCTTTTTGGGCCGGGATAAATGCACATGAGTGATGTAGAGGGGTTCCTCCTGTGTGAGAATCAGCTTTGAAATAAGAGACCCAAAACCATTTAATCCCTGAAATACCCCAGTTACTTATTCAATTTGCATTAATTGGATAACATGCCAACTTGGATTCCTATGCATTTGTATTGGTTACACTTTGGGGTACGGCTTGCTCACTAAAATCTTTAGTGTTTTTGCAAAGAGGGGGTGATAACCTATCTAGGGATACCTCGATATTTAGCGAGCAAGGCGTCTAAGGGGGGTAAATGGGGCATCCAAAGACGTGCCCCCATGCGTTCTGTATTGGTTATAATGGGCTACATTTTGGTGTGCTGCTGCTTGTGGGGTACGGCTTGCTCATTAAAATATTTAGTGTTTTTGCAAAGAGGAGAGGGTAACCTATCTAGGGATACCTAGCCATTTAGTGAGCAAAGTGTCTAAAGGGGGTAAATGAGGCAAAACAAGCGGGTAATATGGGGTACCGCTAAGTTGTGATACAGATGTGTTATATATTATATATTTATATATATATAAGGAGTGATTATTTTTTTTAAATAGTAGCATTAGCAAGATGTGTAAATGAGTTAAAACTCACAGAAAAAGGACACGCTGCTTTGTCAACTATACCGTGAATAAGGAACCGGGAATAAGTAAAGTAACCAACTTCCAGGTGTTCGTTTGTGCCCATTTTAATTTCCAAAGAGCCGGGAGATTCAAGTCACTCACAGTAGTATCAAGTATAAACAATAACTCAGATAGAGTCGTTTTTAAAGTAGCAGCATAGAAATGTTTCCATTAAACTTTTTTATGCACGAAAACTCATGCTTGTAAAAAAAGCATGATGGAAACAGGCAGGATTTGGTTAATTCATACGAGCGAAAAAAAAAAAATAACGTTAGGTTACTGACCGTAACCCTGGTTCCCTGAAAGAGAAGACGACCACCACTACATTAGGTATGGGATATTCCTGCCCTTCGGGTAGGTATTGCTGAGCTATCTATACCAGAGCTGCCGACAGACCCCTTCCTAGGATGACGCACTCGGTCACGCCCACCGAGGGGATAAAACCGTCACTCGCAGGAAGATCCTCCTCTTTATCCACCGAACCCGTGAGGGTGACCGAAGCGACCTCGCGGGTGGTGGTTGTCTTCTCTTTCAGAGAACCAGGGTTACGGTAAGTAACCTAACGTTCCCTTTCAATTCGAAGACGACCACCAGTACATTAGGTATGGGATAATGTATACCAAAGCCGTCGCGAGGGAGAAGGAACGGCAGCATGTGAGGGACTCACAACACTGTCTAACCCAGAGGTTAGCGGTGTGAACTTACACCCTCAAGGACCCTTGTGCCTACAGAAGGCAAAGCAGGGTCTACCACATTAAGGCGGTAGAACCTGGAGAAAGTATGCGGCGTAGCTTCGCTAGCCGCAGTACAAATATCGGACATCGAGGCACCTTTGAAAAGGGCCCAAGATGTAGCCAACCCGCAAGCCAGCACCATTATACGCAGTCGAGACTGTGTCCATAATCCAGTGCGATAGACGCTGCTTAGAGAGGGGCTGTCCTAGGGTCCGTGTCCCGTGACAGACGAAGAGCTGGTCAGATTGACACAGAGCTCTTGTCCTATGCACGTAGCATCTCAATGCCCGCACTGAGCAGAGGAAATTCAATCTCTCATCTTCTGTTGAAGCAAACGGAGGTGGATGGAAGGACTCCGATTCCACAGACTGATTAATGTGGAAGGCTGTAATCACCTTGGGGAGGAAAGCAGGGCTGGTGCACAGAAACACCTTGCTGCTATCCTCCCAAATATGCATGCAGGAGCTGTGCACAGACAGCGCCTGCAGCTCACTGACCCGCTTAGCGGAGGTGATAGCCAAGAGGAAGGCTGTCTTCATAGACAAGTACTTCAGCTCTATGGAGTGTATGGGCTCAAAACGGGGCTTCGTGAGAGCCTCCAGTAAAATATTTCATCTCTTTTTCTCTGTCTCTCCCCCCTCTCCCTGCTCCTCCTACCCCCACTGTCACCTCTCGCCGTAACCTCCGCTCTCTCTCCCCCTCTGTCCTTGCCTCCACTGCTCTCTCTCACCTCCCTCCTATCGACTCCTTTTCACAACTCTCCGTAGACTCTGCTACCTCCACCCTCTTCTCCTCACTCACCTCCTCCCTCGACTCCCTCTGTCCCCTCACCTCCCGTCCTGCTCGCCCCTCCCCTCCCCATCCCTGGCTCTCCTCTGCGCTCCGCTCGGCAAGAATCACACTGCGATCTGCTGAAAAGAAATGGAAGAGAACCAAACTCCCTGCTGCCCTAGACCTTTACCGCACTCTCCTCTCCTCCTTCTCCTCTACTCTCTCCTCTGCTAAATGTGCTTATTTCCAATCTGTAATCCAAGCCTCCACTAACAACCCACGTAAACTATTCTCTACCTTCTCCTCCCTCCTAAACCCTCCCCCCCTCCTCCTCCCTCCTCTATCTCCCCTGATGACTTTGCCTCCTTCTTCTCTTCTAAAATTTCAGATATCCGCAAACTCTTTAACACCTCTCCCTCCCCCGCACCCCCTCCCGCTCCAACTCCTACACCCACTGCAACCCCTACTAACTCACCCTCCTTCTCCACCTTCTTGCCCCTCTCAGACTCTGACCTCTCCTCCCTGCTCCAGGGTCACAAACCCACCACGTGTGCCTTGGACCCCCTCCCCACTCACCTCTTTCAAGCTGCTGCTCCTGCTCTACTCCCCTTCATCTCCTCCCTCCTCAACACCTCTCTACTTTCTGGTATCTTCCCCTCTGCCTTCAAAAAAGCCTCTATCACTCCCCTCCTCAAAAAACCTACCCTCGACCCCACCTCCCTCCAGAGCTACCGTCCTGTCTCCCTCCTACCCTTCCTCTCCAAAACCCTTGAGCGGACTGTACACCGCCAGCTCTCTGCTTTCCTGTCCAACCACTCTCTGCTCGACCCTCTCCAATCTGGCTTCCGCTCTGCTCACTCTACTGAAACCGCCCTCCTGTCTGTCACCAACTCACTTAAATGTGCCCGAGCTGCCTCTCTCTCCTCTGTCCTAATTCTCCTCGACCTCTCTGCTGCCTTTGACACTGTTGATCACTCTATTCTACTATCATCTCTTGCTGACCTGGGGATCTCTGGCACTGCTCTGGCCTGGTTCTTCTCCTACCTCTCCAACCGCACTTACCAGGTAACCTGGCGTGGAGCAACCTCCACACCTCACCCTCTCTTAACTGGAGTCCCCCAAGGGTCAGTCTTGGGTCCTCTCCTGTTCTCTCTCTACACCCGCTCCCTGGGCCCCCTCATCGCATCCTATGGTTTCTCATACCATTTCTATGCTGATGATGCTCAGATTTTCCTCTCCTTCCCCACCTCTGACTCCACCATCTCCTCCCGTATCTCTACCTGTCTGTCTGCTATTTCCTCCTGGATGCACTCGCATCACCTCAAACTCAACCTCTCTAAATCTGGCCTCCTTTTCTTTCCCTCCTCCTCCCCCTCCTCTGATCTCTCTATCTCTGTTCCTCTGGAATCTACCACACTCTCTCCCTCTTCCTCCGCTAAGAACCTTGGAGTCAC
Source organism: Acipenser ruthenus (assembly GCF_902713425.1). Lineage (NCBI taxonomy): Eukaryota > Metazoa > Chordata > Actinopteri > Acipenseriformes > Acipenseridae > Acipenser > Acipenser ruthenus. The sequence continues at coordinate 5,257,954 of NC_081222.1, forward strand.
CCTGGACCCCTGCCTCTCTTATTCCCAGCACATCTCCACTCTGGCACGCACTTGCCGATTCTTCCTGAGCAACATCCGAAGAATCCGACCCTTCCTCACCAACTATGCTACCCAGCTCCTGGTCCAGGCCCTGGTACTCTCCCGCCTAGACTACTGCAACTCCCTCCTGGCTGGCCTCCCTGCGTCCGCCACCCGTCCGCTCCAGCTCATCCAGAACTCTGCTGCCCGCCTGGTGTTCTCTCTGCCTCGCTTCGCCCACGCTACTCCACTACTCCGCTCGCTCCACTGGCTCCCGATCACCGCTCACATCCAGTTCAAGACTCTTGTACTAGCCTACAGATGCCTTGACCAGTCTGCACCCAGCTACCTCCAGACCCTCATCTCTCCCTACACCCCCACTCGACCTCTCCGCTCCGCCTGCACTAGAAGACTAGCTCTACCTCCGCTACGCTCCCCTGCCTCCAAAGCCCGCTCCTTCTCCACCCTTGCTCCGCAGTGGTGGAATGACCTTCCTACAGATGTCAGGACTGCCCAGTCCCTGACCACATTCCGGCGCCTCCTTAAGACCCACCTCTTCAAAGAGCACCTGTAGAACTCCTCTGTTTGTATCCTGGGACACTATCACCCTTCATGTAAATGTGCTTTATTTTGCTCTTATCAGCCCCCTATTTTACTGCATTTAATCCTGTACTTCAGAATACTGTAATCTGCCAAGTTTTTAACCTGTAGTACTTTGTATTTAATCACATCCTGATGTAACTATCACTATTTAATCATATCCTGATGTAACTATCACTATTACCTGCTGTATTATTGAATTGTGGTTTGTCAAACTTGTACTTTGCTTGAACAAAAGTTATTGTATTTCTTGCTCTTATTGTATTACTTGTATTGTAACGCTTGAAATGTTTTTGCTTACGATTGTAAGTCGCCCTGGATAAGGGCGTCTGCTAAGAAATAAATAATAATAATAATATTAAGGCTCCATTCAGAGAGAACAGTCCTCCTAGGAGGGCGTAATCACCGAGCGCCTTTAAGAAAACAGGTAGCCAAAAAATGTGCACCCGGAGACATTGAAACTACGGGGGCATGGCAAGCAGAGATAGCCGCTAAACACAACTTCAAGGTGAAAGGTGACCTTCCAGCATCAAGCAGTTCTTGCAGAAACTGCAAGATGACTGACATAGGGCAAGATATGGGGTCATGCCTTCTAGCCAGACACCAAGCCTGGAAATACTTCCACTTACAGGTATACAAAGACCTAGTGGAGTCTGCCCTAGCACTCTGCAGAGTGTGGAAGTAAACAATGTGAGACATAGACTTGAGTTTGAAAAAAATTATGTACGTGACAGAAAGTCTGTGTATGGAAGTAAGAGAGTACAATAGGTCTTTTATTTCTTCAGAATGTTCTAGCTGTCACTATCTGTAACTGCAAGTTGCTAAGAAACTAGATAAACATTTTGCTTGCATCTACACTTTTCTTACACAATGCAAAGTACTAGCCACTGTCTATAGAAATACAAGGTTACTATAAAAAGCTTATTAACATGTGATTGGTACAAGTACAATACTTGAAAAGACTTGATTGGATACTGCCTTATGTAGAATCATGCCTGTTTAGCTATATAAACTCTTTGTTTCTGCCTGCGAGCGGAGAACTCATGGGTTAACTAGAAGAACTTATGTTCGGTTGCCTTCTGATTGTCTCTCCCTGCAATTGCTGGAATGTTAATAAAGTGCACTGAATAACTTTGGATCTAAATTTAGACTGAGGTGTTTATATTCTTCCACAAGAGTAAACACAACCGATAGCCCTAGGGCTAGCCAGCGGTCCTTTTCAGGGGCCAGACCCATAGCCGGAACCTGCCCGGTTCCGGGTGCCAAAAAGGGCCTTTCATCTGACTGAGGAGATCCAAGTGACGTGGAATCTCCAAGGGCTGGCCATGCAACAGCTGGCACAGGGTCGAAAACCACTCTCTCCTGGGCCACTTGGGGGCCACTAGGAGAACTGACGCTTTCTTTTTCAAGAAAAGCCGGGAGCAGCAGTATAGGCGGAAAAACATACAAAAACGCTTTGGGTCACTCGTGGGCTGCTCTCAGCACCCATGCATTTATGTGCAGGGATGTCCAGCGATCCGACCAGGGTCCGTGAACTCCTCTACCTGCCCGGACCGCCCCCCCAACCAGAGTTTGGTGCTTCTGTCATCACCAGTTGAAGCACCGAGGCATGGAGCATCTAAACACCGAGGGTGCTGAAGCACTAAGAGGCGCTCAGCCTTAACCGCGTGAAGTCAACACAACCCGGGGTGCGCATAGCATATACCGGGGTGGATACACAGGCTCGAGTGGCTGTGGTAGGCAATCAAGAGAGCAGTACAGGGGAGCGCACGGTGTTGCACCAGGGTGCAGAGCGGCGATAACCTGGTTCTGGACCACGTGCAGTCACACAACGTGGAAGCGCATAGAGTATGCCAGAGTGGAGCACAGGCTCAAAGAGCTGCGGCGTGTTAGGCAGGAATAAAAGTGTACTGTTTTTTTTTTTTTTTTTTTCTAACTGCAATTCAGCTATAGGAGAAACACATTCACCATGCCAGACTGGTGACCAAGCGCGCCGAGTAGGCGGGCTGAAACAAGCCTGCTGATTCAACTCAACAGCGGGACATGGCAGAGCTGGGTCCCGTGGAGGAATAACGCTGTGTGGCAAAGTGGCTGCTGAGTAGAACAGGTGCAGAGGTGATGCAGTGCAGAAACAAATAATAACACGTTATCCGCTCCCACAATAATACTAACACAATCACCAGTCTGGGTGCGTGCAGTTGTGCTCGAGGTGGGTAATCAGAATAAACAGTGACTGTGGTGCTGTTGTTCCGGGTAGTGCTGGCCCAAGGCAACAGCTCCGGAGATGTGTTAGCCGTCTAGTGAATTTACAAAAAAAAGACAATTACTAACAGTGCTACAAACAAACAAAACACTGACAAATTATTTTACAATTATTTGTGAACTCTCCCGGTCCTTCCAGTTCCGTGCTTCTCTGAACCAAGCGAAGGAAAAGATTTACGATTCTCCGGCCCCTTTATGCCATTCTGCATGACCGCTTGGGTAAACGATTGCAGCTGTCTCTACTGTCTGCAGCTGCTACATCGTTTCCCTTCCGGGTCAATACGTTCCTGCAACTGAGTCTCGCCTTCTTCCAGACTGACTGACTTCCCGTACCAGGCCAGACCGTCCAAAGCCTTTCACTTTCGCTACTTAGCGCCCTCACAGGTCGGGAGGGAGATTTACAACCAAAACTCATATTTCTGTTACATGCTGCTATGTACTCTTTCTTTTTAAACTGCAACTCAGTAAAAGAAAAACACACACACACACACACACACACACACACACACACACCAGCATGGTTGTGAGGGTAAAATAGTAGTCACCACGGCAGCGCGTGCAACTGATTTTTTTTTTAAAACCAGCGCTCCGAGTAGGCGGTGGATTCAACTCAACAGCGGGACACAGCACAGCTGGGTTCCCAGGTAAGAATCACGCTTATTATTTATTTATTTCTAACTGCAAGGCAGTAAAGAAACGGACACACACACACACACACACACAGCAAGCTGTGTGCGTAAAAAATATCAGTCACCACGGCAATGCGGGTAACTTATTTTGTTTTGTTTTTCCAGCCCACCGAGTATGCAGGCTGAACAGCGGGGCGCAGCAGAGCTGGGTCCTGGTGGATATCATACTACATTTTCTTTTTAAACTACAAGGCAGTAAAGAAAACACACACACACACAGGTTGTGAGGGTAAAATAGCAGCATGTGTAACTGCTTTTTTATTTATTTATTTATTTTTTAAACAGCATGCCGAGTAGGCGGGCTGAAACAAGCCGGTGGAAGCCGCTCAACAGCGGGGTGCAGCAGAGCTGGGTCCCGCTGGAAGAATAACGCTTGTATTATTTTTTTATTTCTAAACTGCAAGGCAGTAAAGAAACGAATACATACACACACCACAGCAAGCTGTGCGGGTAAAAATAAAAGTTACCACGGCAACGCGGGTAACTGATTTTGTTTTGGTTTTTACCAGCCTACCAAGTAGGCGGGCCGAAACAAGCCGGCGTATGCAACTCAAAAGCGGGGCGCAGCAGAGCGGGGTCCTGATGGAGGAATCGCTCTTGTATTATTTTTTTATTTCTAACTGCAAGGCAGTGAAGTAAAACCACCCTACAGGCACACAACAGCAAGCTGTGAGGGTAATACAACAGACACCACGGCAACGCGGGTGAACTGAAATTTTTAAGCGCACCAAGAGGGCGGGCTGAGGCAGTCCACAGCGGGGCACGGCAGAGCTGGGGTGCACAGAGTACCATGCAGCACCGAGCGCTCTTGCACTAGCTCTGTAGCAGTGGGTACCGTGCACTGTACGGCGCTGATTGTGCACTACTGCTGAGGCGCTGGGCACTGTGTGCCGCTTACACTAAGCACCTATGCACTGAGATAAAAATATCACAGGCTATGCGTGCGCCGCGGTACCGCAGCACTGGGGACGCCGCTACGCAATGTGCGTACCCTGACCGTGTGGTCAACACACACCTGGTCAGAGCGTAGCGTGTACCGGGGGGGCCGCAGGGCCGAAGCCGCGGTGGGCGAGTTTAAGCAGACAGTAAAACACGGTAGAAAGATAGTAAAGGGAGAGACAGTACACCATTTGTTTACAAGGCCCGACTCACCGAGGTGAACGGGCCTGCGCGGCCGACAGGGTCTACTTGACAGCGGGGATGCAGCAAGGCCTAGCCCCATGGAGGACACGTGTACTCTCAGGAAGAACAGACGATCATTTGCGGATTCGCTCACATACGACAGACAGATATAAAGAGTGGCCTACCCCGCAAGCGCGAATGCAAGGGATATACAACCGACTCGAGAAGCTCTTTTCTATCAACACGCTCAGCTCAACACAGAGGTCTTACCTTACCATCTTGAGAGTGAAAAAGAGGAGGATCTTCCTGCGAGTGACGGTTTTATCCCCTCGGTGGGCGTGACCGAGTGCGTCATCCTAGGAAGGGGTCTGTCGGCAGCTCTGGTATAGACAGCTCAGCAATACCTACCCGAAGGGCAGGAATATCCCATACCTAATGTAGTGGTGGTCGTCTTCGAATTGAAAGGGAACATAAAAATACGTTCGATAGGGGTGGATAAAAATGTATCCTGTATGACAGATGATGCGTACAAATGCAATGGAAATACTTTTTGATCAAATTTTATAAGCTAGCGCATACTTTTTTCAGTCATATATGGTGGTTTTTACATGGTCAACGCAGCACATCTCTACCAGGACTGGGCACATAATTAATACTTAATGACACATATCATATGTCAATCAAATCTACAGCTATGACCAAAAAATAAATAAATACATGAGCATAATTTAGATTGTTTATTTAACACCATTCGAAAGAAACTACAAAATCATATCGCAAAAAAGTCTAAGGGAAGCTATAACACCAGGAAGCTATAACTACAAAGCGGTATGTAATTCAATTTGACGTAAAATGATATTCCCAGGTTATAGATTGGACTCTATAAAGCAACATTGCTATAGAATGCTCTGCCTTCGTTTCTCAGAGAAGATGGGACCGTACAGTTTTCAAGTCAAGACTAAAAACGCACTTTTTCTGAAATGGCTTTTGCTGCTTTTGTATTATTATGTGTATACTGTTATTTAAATGGTGTGACTGTGACAGTTGTATGTGTGACACGATATACAAACGTATTGTGATTTGTTCTTTTTTTTCTGCTATGTACTGTACAGTGCTTTGCGATACTTTTATATAAAAAGAGTTATATGAATGCAATCAATCAATCAATCAATCAATCAATCAATCAATAAATAAATAAAATTAATAATTCTGTAGGGTACTGGAAATCTTTTGCCACAGATAGAATTGCGGTAATTCAACTTAAATAACATATCATATCCATATACATACACGACGGACACCTTACAAAATACTGACCTCACTAGGACATGACTCAAGCATTCAAAATCCTACAAGGTATAGACAATGTCGACCCAGGGGATTTTTTTTTACCTTAAAAAAGGAACAAGGACCAGGGGTCACAAATGGAGATTAGATAAAAGGGCATTCAGAACAATAGGAGGCACTTTTTTACACAGAGAATTGAGAGGGTCTGAAACTAACTCCCCAGTAATGTTGTTGAAACTGACACCCTGGGATCCTTCAAGAAGCTGCTTGATGAGATTCTGGGATCAATAAGCCACTAACAACCAAATGAGCAAGATGGGCTGAATGGACTCCTCTCGTTTGTAAACTTTCTTATGTTCTTACCTGTTGGAAATTTTGGCAATCTGTAGCATTGCAGCACAAGTGTCAGCAAAAGATCAGTTTCATGGAGCAGTTTCAATTCAAAATACAGCATTAGTTCATTATCTCATGATTCTTTATAACAGTGGTACTCAATTACATTCTCTGGCGGACCAGATAAGGACATTTCCAAACCTTGGGGGGCCACAGGGCGCTCAAGATGTACGTAGTGGTGGGGGGTTGTTTAAATGGTCATGAAGATCTGACTATCCAATCGCACTTTACATAAAGTAACAAATTGTTGCAACACTGCACCTGCACCAATCAACTAATACATCTCAGAAATAACTACTTAACAAGTTACAATGTTTGATCACCATTAATAATAAAAATATTAAGCAAATACCATTTCCTGACCAGTATTCAAACAACATCTTGCAAACAAATTATACAAATCTCACTGTAAAGCTATTAAAACAGCATGTTATTCATTTTAATTTTATTAAAACTAGAAAATGTTCTGACAATTACTGCACAGCAAGCATTCAAGTTAACTAACGCAAGCTCTTCTGTTGTATAAGCATCTTACTAAGCGCCTGATTAAAAGTGTAGCACGGTGTCTAAATATGCATGTTCTAGCTCCAGTGTGTTTAAATGTAAAGGAAAACTTTCTAAATTAAATACATGGCATGACAGTAAACAGGGGGGGGAATAAGCTTCAGTGCCTATCCACCGTGCTATCTTTGAGAGGCGTGCGGCAGGTGCATTTCTTACTGTCGCCAAACAGTTATTTTTAAGCCCAAATAAAAGATCTTTGACAGGCTCGGTTTCTTCGGCGAATTTCCTGTGACTGACACTTACTGGTGGCCCCATTGCTAATTTTCCTAACAATACTTAGTTTATCATATGCAAAATATAAGAAATATAGACATGTGCACTTAAGTTTTTTTCATGTATTTCTACAATAAAACCAAACTGTTTCTCATTTTAAACATACAGCAGCCCCGCTGAACTTCCCAAGACTTTCTACAATAAACTGGAGACAAACATCTGGTGTTTTGGAAAATTATGTTATGTTATTGCTCTGACAACATAAACGTAATAGGTTAATCAATCATATAACTTAATACAATACCTAAGCTAAAGTACTAACGTATTTAAGTTAAATTAATACAAAAACTACTTTCACCTTCCTGTTCCAATCACATGCTGCACAATTCCCAGCTAAATCTTACAAAATTAAAGCAATTTCCAACACTATTTATCCTAAAATAATATGTAAAACTGTACTATTCCAGAATAGGTTGTGAAGGCTTTACTTTGCTCCACTGGATTAACTATAAAGCAGAGGATGTCAAATTTAAAATTATACACTTTTCACGTGTGTATTTCAGGCAGAAACAGTACATAAGTAAATATTGTTTTTTCTTTCTTTCTTTCATTTTTATCCCTGCCATTGTAGTTTCTTCGCAATAAACAAAGTGGCAAATGACACATTTTCATTAAGTAATAGCATTACTGGGGTTTACTTTTTTTTTTAAGCTGTGCATGAAAGTGAAAACTGTCAAATGTAACTTAAATAAACGCTTCAAAAAATATATGTGGAAAAGGCGGCGTTGTACAAAAAAAACCAAAACATTTTCGTTTATTACTCTCCTCATAACAGAAAATAGGATCACAACAAAACAAAACACTGATCACTATACGCAGCATTTACCTTGCTAGTTTGCCCAGTGTCTGGAAAGTGTGAAGCACTTTCGAGCGATGTGCATTACCTGCAGCGGTCTGTATCCCTCGATTCTGACTCGCTTGCCAGATCTGAAGCATCACTTTGTTGTTGTTGGTTTTTATGTTAATCTCACACATCACTTGCCATTTTAGACACAGACGTCGATTTTTGGCTTCGAATTAATGTGCAGCAATGTTTGTAAGAATATTCAGATAGTTTCACCGCACTGAAGAAAATAATATTACTACCGCTGTTTTCATATTGCACAAAGCCTTCTCTCATTGCTCAACCAATGAGGCACTAAAACTAAGCAAATGGGCAGAGATTTGTGACGCATGCCAAAGTGATAGCTCATCAGAAATAAAGCTTGGCCAATCAGCTGACTTGTTCTTGTATTAGGCTGCCAAAAAAAACCTGATTGTTAGGGGAAGCAAATACCCTGTAGATAACTGTGATTTTATAATCTTGCGTATCAGCAATTTCAGTTTTTGTAATGAAGGACAGCTGACGCTTGACGGGCCAAAAGAAAGGCTCTCGCGGGCCGGATTTGGCCCGAGGGCCGCCTATTGAAGAACCCTGCTTTATAACTTTAAACATCATAGTAACAATCACTCTATCTACCCAGTGTAAGGAGTTATAAGCTAATTTTACATTTTAACTTGAGAGGTCAAAGGTCACAGGCAAGGTCATTTTTGGATAGAGCACTGTGACAGGATGACGAGTGGTGACGTCAGGCCAGACGCAGGAAAGAAAACAAACTCAAAAATACTGCAGTTGCAAAACAAACGCGCCGTGCGCCGTTTATTGAACAAAAGAATAAATAAAATAGTTGATCAAAAACAGTACTCACAGAGCAAAATAAAACAATAAACAAAACAAGTCACAAACACAATAACCCCTAAGGTACGGCTGGGCAGTAGCCTTCCTAGTTTAGTTTTTCTTTCTTTTATTTTTACTCTCCTCTCCCACTCACTCCTCTGAACACCCACACAGAGCAGGGAGAACTGCAGGCTTATATACCGTTACTTTAAAAAATAAATTACAAACAATAAATCAATAAACAGCACCATCCACATTCTCACGAGATGTCTGGCAGATATGAGCTGCTACCATCGCATCTGCCAGAACACATCCAAACAATAACAAAGAAAACATCGTATTTTTAAATACACAACACCCATTCAAATCCACAACCTACTCGGCAATTTGCCATCCTTTATAAATAAATAAATCATAACAATAATAATAATAATAATAATAATAATAATAATAATAAGAATACTACAAAACAAATACAAAATAACACAAATAAGACACAGGGGCAGAGGGGGAGACCTCGTTCTAAAAATAAACAAATACATGTACAGGGCTCCTCGCCCTGTTACAAGCACATATGGTTTTCTATATGTGTGTTCCACAGTATACGGCTCCAGGCCTACAGGATAGTATAAATTGGCAGTGTTATAGTATAAATCAGTGTCTTAGAATGCCAGCTGTTCTAAGTGCCAGCCAGTCTAAGGGCCACAAGTCCAAGGGCAGTCTGTACCTCTCTGCCTCACCTGTCCTGCTATGACTGTCTCTCACATCCCTGTTATTCTGTCCTCTCACTCCCGTCCTCTGTCCTCTCTCCGCCGCTGCTCCCCTAACCTCATCCCTCTGCCTCTCCCCCCCCTCCAACTCTCTCCCCTCCCGCACTATTCTCTGGTGCCCTCTGAAACTGTCACTCTTCTGCTAACAAAGCTGATTTCATCTCTGCCTTTGCCTCCCACCTCTCTCGATTTCCTTGCTCTCACTGAAACCTTGGCTCTCTCCTGATAACACTAACTCCTGCTGCCCTGTCCTCTCTCTATGTCCTGTCCCATACTCCGCACCTCACTCGACGGGGAAGTGGAACTGGTCTTCTCCTCTCTCCCTCCTTACTCTTTTCTGTCCCCTCTGACCTCTCCTCACTCTCTGTTAACACCTTTGAATTTCACGCTGTCCAACTAACCTCTTCATGTCAACACCTTCTAATTGCACTGTACCGTCCCCCTGGACCTCTCGCACACTTTCTCGATGAACTTGACTATCTCCTTTTCTCCCTCCCCTCTCTGTCTACCCCAACTGTCCTCTTAGGTGATTTCAATATCCATCTCTCCAACCCCACCCACTCTGCCGGATTCCTTCCTCCTCTCTCTCTCTCTCTCCATCCCCTCCTACCCACAAAACTGGCTGTCAACTGGACCTCACCTTCTCCAGGGCCTGCTGCCCCTCCACCCTCTCTGTCACCCCTCTGGACCTCTCTGATCACTATTTCATCTCTTTTTCTCTGTCTCTCCCTACTCCACCTAACTCCACTGTCACCTCCTGCCTTTACCTCCGGTCTTTCTCCCCTTCTGTCCTTGCCTCCACCACTCTCTCTCACCTCCCTCCTATCAACTCCTTCTCCCAACTCTCTGTGGACTCTACTACCTCCACCCTCTTCAGCTTGAGGAGCTGACACACCCACAATTCATGGAAGTCTGCACCCCTAGCAGACTGAAAGCCACCAGGGAGATGGAAGAGAGTCAAAACAGCTGGGTTCAGATAGGCAGAAGCAGGGAAAAAAAGAAACTTCGTCAAACACAACCACCAGAAATCCAGACATCCAACAAATCTGAGCCACTTCAACATTTAGATGACCAAAACCAACATCAAGAGAATGAAAGAAACAACACCCAGGACTCTATAAACAGTGCTGGCCAGGTAGCAAAAAGAAGGGAGGTCATGATTGTTGGGGACTCCATACTGAGAAACACAGCAAGTTCAGTTCGCAGTTTGGACCCCCTTACTACAACAGTGTGCTGCCTTCCAGGAGCCTCAGTCAAGCACATCACTGAGAATGTGGACAGGCTCCTACAACGAACAGGAGACGACCCGGTAGTAGTCGTCCACATCGGTACAAACAACATTGGAAGAGACAGGCCAAGATCCCTGCAAAACAAATTCAGAGAGCTAGGAAGGAAATTAAAAGACAAGACCAAAACTGTGGTATTTTCTGGGATACTGCCGGCGCCTTGCAAAGGACCATATGGGCAGCTGGAAATACAAAATCAAAATGCATGGCTGAAATCATGGTGCACACAGGAAGGCTTCACCTTTCTTGAACATTGGAGCACTTTCTACAACAAGGACTATCTATACAGGTGGGACGGACTGCACTTAAACAGAAAGGGAACCAATCTACTCAGAGAAAGGATCCTTGAGGAGGTCCAGAAGCATTTAAACTAGAAAGGAAGGGGGGAGAAAACAAAAAAACAGAAGGGAGACCACATCAAAACAAGGACAACAACTCAGATAAGACCACTATTAAATGGTATTTATCTTAATGCTAGAAGTCTCAGAAACAAAATGTTAGAACTTGAAGCTACTGCACTAACAAGTAACTACGATGTGATAGGTGTTACAGAAACTTGGTTGTCTGAGAGTGATGGAGACGAATATAATATTAGTGGGTACACACTATATAGGAAAGACAGGCAGGACAGAAGAGGCGGAGGGTCTTGAAGCCCAGGTGTTAAATCTGGACAAAGAAAACAACGCTGAATCAATATGGGTCAGAATAATGGACAAAAATTCAAAGGGCATAATAGGAGCATGCTATAGACCGCCAAATTCAGACGCCAAGCAAAATAATCTGTTATACAATGACATTAGAAATGTGTGTAGAAAAGGAGAAGCCATACTAATGGGGAATTTCAACTTCCCCATATAAAATGGGAGAACCCAGTGGGGAGCACGACGGACGAAATTGAAATGGTGGAAATGACAAATGACTGCTTCTTAACGCAATTCGTCAAGGCACCGACTAGAGGGGAGGCATGCACACGGATTAGGGAGTGGTTAACATGTAGAAAACAGAAAGTACTGATTAGAGGAGAAACCTCAAAATGGTGCTAGGTAACCAGTGGTGTACCACAGGGATCAGTATTAGGTCATCTGCTGTTCCTAATCTACATTTAATGATTTAGATTCTGGTATAGTAAGCAAACTTGTTAAATTTGCAGACAACACAAAAATAGGAGGAGTGGCAAACACTGTTGCAGCAGCAAAGGTCATTCAAAGTGATCTAGACAGCATTCAGAACTGGGCAGACACATGGCAAATGACATTTAATAGAGAAAAGTGTAAAGTATTGCATGCAGGCAATAAAAATGTGCATTATAAATATCAAATGGGAGATACTGAAATTGAAGAAGGTAACTATGAAAAAGACCTAGGAGTTTATGTTGACTCAGAAATGTCTTCCTCTAGACAATGTGGGGAAGCTATAAAAAAGGCCAACAAGATGCTCGGATATATTGTGAGAAGTGTTGAATTTAAATCAAGGGAAGTAATGTTAAAACTTTACAATGCATTAGTATACCTCACCTAGAATATTGTGTTCAGTTCTGGTCACCTTGTTACAAAAAGGATATTGCTGCTCTAGAAAGAGTGCAAAGAAGAGCAACCAGAATTATCCCGGGTTTAAAAGGCATGTCGTATGCAGACAGGCTAAAAGAATTGAATCTATTCAGTCTTGAACAAAGTAGACTACGCGGCGATCTGATTCAGACATTCAAAATCCTAAAAGGTATCGACAATGTCGACCCAGGGGACTTTTTTGACCTGAAAAAAGAAACAAGGACCAGGGGTCACAAATGGAGATTAGGTAAAGGGGCATCCAGAACAGAAAATAAGAGGCACTTTTTTACACAGAGAATTGTGAGGGTCTGGAACCAACTCCCCAGTAATGTTGTTGAAGCTGACACCCTGGGATCCTTCAAGAAGCTCCTTGATGAGATTCTGGGATCAATAAGCTACTAACAACCAAACGAGCAAGAGGGGCTGAATGGCCTCCTCTCGTTTGTAAACTTTCTTATGTTCTTATGTTCTAATGGACATCACAGGTAAGCTTACTTTGCCTGTGTTTTTTCACCAATCCGTTATTTAAATAAATGTAATACCGATAGTATCTTAGTATTTTAACATTTCTATTTTATTTTATTTATTTATTTATTTTTAATTTAGTAGTTGCCAATTAATGTTTTATTATTTTCTCCCAATTTGGAATGGCCAATTATTTTTAGGCTCAGCTCACCGCTAACACCCCTGCGCTGACTCGGGAGGGCGAAGACAAACACGCTGTCCTCCGAAACGTGTGCCGTCAGCCGACCGCTTTTCTTCACACTGCGGACTCACCATGCAGCCACCCAAGAGCTACAGTGTCGGAAGACAATGCAGCTCTCAGGCAGCTTACAGGCAAGCCCACAGGCGCCCGGCCAGACTACAGGGGTCGCTGGTGCGCGGTGAGCCGAGGACACTGTGGTCGACCTAACCCCCACCCCCCCACCCCCCCCGGACGACACTCTGCCAATTGTGCGCTGCCCCCTGGGAGCTCCCGTCCACGGTCCGGTCGGCTGTGGAATAGCCTGGACTCGAACCGGCGACGTCCAGGCTATAGAGCGCATCCTTTACCGGATGCGCCACTGGGGAGCCCCCACATTTATATTTTATTAATAAGGTGTGACAGGGTAGCCGAATAGATGAGGACGACCCCAGACCAGACACGGAAGTTGACAGAAAACACACAGGCAGGTACTCAGGTGAAAAGCGCTCATGCACTCGTGCTGGTCTGCCCAGCACGAGTAGCAATTGCTTACATTCCTTTACTTTCAGTTTAGTTTTTACGTCTCACTCTCACTCTCACGTTCTTCCTCTTGAACACCCACCCCGAGCACAGAAGCTGCAGGTTTTTATACATGTGACCACCTCTGGATTAACAGTAAATTAATCAGTTCGGAGATACTCACATTCTGCACGAGTTTAGTGGATGGGCTTTTAACCCCAGCCACGCTGCCACACAATAACAAACACAGTCGTTTTTTTAAATCAACACAAAATGCAATCAAATCATAACTAAAACAATACACAAATCATTATTTTAAATACACACACAAATTCACCCATTCTACAATAAACAAACATACATTTCCTTTTAAATAAATAATAAAACACAATACATTTAAAATCAGCAGGGCTTTGCCCTGCCCCCTATTTGCATGCAGGGGTTTTCTGCCCTGCCACATAAGGTTTGATAGGTGATTATAATACTCCTTTTGCATTAACTGCAGTATTTCACCAAATATCTGCAGCAGCATGTACTTCATCTGTAGGCTGAAATCCTGCCAAGATTGATCATCATAACAAGTCATTTTAATTTGATTGGTTCTTGAGCCAATGTAATCTTGTCTTTCACTTTCATTCTACTTGATCGCAAACATTGATGTGCATCTGTTTACCAAAAGGTGTTTTCTATGTAATGGTTTTGGTCATATGGACTTCTGACCATTAATAGCTATGTCAGGAATGCATATTTTCTTTCACTTGTGAGTTGAGGGCTCAATGAGTGTCACCAAGCTCAAACATCTTGACATCTGTGCTCTGTTACTTAGTCGGGCACCACATTTCTCACAGAATATGCAAAAGATGTTTAAACCTTCCAGAACATACTTGAAATTAAATGTTCAACTCCTCAATGATTATTAGAAAACAGTTACTAGCGAATACAGTACTAAAAATGTAAGACAGGATCTGATAAAATAAGCACATTGTAATTTCAATCATGTGAGTAGAGCACCCCAACATATATTGCCATACATTGTGTATCATCATTAAAGACTGTGCATTCCTTTTATTAGAAACACCAGATCCAAAGAGAAATGAACCTATAGCCACCAAAATCCTGGAGTAAAAACCACACCCGTCACACAAGATAAACCACTGCAATGCAATACCTGCAAAGCAAGGTTTGGAAGTCATGCATCTTTGCGACGTCATGCTATGCATCAACTTGGAACACCAAAGGATCCTAATTAATTGTGTTGATCTAACAAATGATATATATTTGACTGCAAAAGAAAAAAGTGGACAAAGGGCACCAATCCATATCCGCAAATCTATCACTGCACAGGTCACTGACTGTGACTCTGAGCATTGTATGGAGTTTATGGCCCTTGCTATAAAGAAGTGGAAATCCAGGACTGGAATGCATTCATCTGCAGAGAACACATACCTCACTGCCATACACACCTCCATCTCCATTACAAGACCAGGATCAGGTACCTCACTGCCATACACACCTCCATCTCCATTACAAGACCAGGATCAGGTACCTCACTGCCATACACACCTCCATCTCCATTACAAGACCAGGATCAGGTACCTCACTGCCATACACACCTCCATCTCCATTACAAGACCAGGATCAGGTACCTCACTGCCATACACACCTCCATCTCCACTACAAGACCAGGATCAGGTACCTCACTGCCATACACACCTCCATCTCCATACAAGACCAGGATCAGGTACCTCACTGCCATACACACCTCCATCTCCATTACAAGACCAGGATCAGGTACCTCACTGCCATACACACCTCCATCTCCATTACAAGACCAGGATCAGGTACCTCACTGCCATACACACCTCCATCTCCACTACAAGACCAGGATCAGGTACCTCACTGCCATACACACCTCCATCTCCATACAAGACCAGGATCAGGTACCTCACTGCCATACACACCTCCATCTCCATTACAAGACCAAGATCAGGTACCTCACTGCCATACACACCTCCATCTCCATTACAAGACCAGGATCAGGTACCTCACTGCCATACACACCTCCATCTCCATTACAAGACCAGGATCACCAAAATATGTGAAAACCTTTGAATGGATGCAATGTGATACATGCAAGGGTTGGCTTCACACAGACTGTGCAGGTGTAAACCCTGAGGATTTCAAGAAATAGAAAACTTTCAATTGTGGTTGCAACCTGTCCAGTCCCTACCAGTTTGAAAGGTTTGATTTGGTTATCATATGCTTATAAAAATAAATATAAAAAAGTAATCTCTGTATGTGAATGACAGTAATACAGTAGAAAAATATTTTAAATCTTATTCAGATCCACATCTGCAGTATATAGCTGTGTTACATTGGATTTTGCTAAATGTGGCATTTTGAATACTACTTGGATTATAAATCCCTATAATTTAATTTAAGGATCATTGTTTTTATTAAAATAAAGTGAAAACTAACTTAATTTCTTCAATAAAAAATGATTTTATTATTAATGATCTGTTAAAACTATTTGCATAATAAACTGGAATTGTTTACATATAATATACTTAATTTACTGAATATTGATTATTTTATTTTTAGATCGTAATCATAATTTTAGAAACGCAAGGAGGATTTTGCAGATTTCAGTCAGAAGTGGCATTAGCATCGGCAGGTCTAATATGAAAGATCTTAAATATACTGTGATTGAAATAAAAACACTGCAAAATGATTTAATATAATTAGTTGGTGCAGTACCATTCTATCCCCTAACCTGCAATTTCATGGACCTTATGCACGATTGAAGGTAAGTATGTGGTTAATACAGCAGCATGCATACTTGGCCTAAGCCTGGAGTAGAGGAAAATGATATCACCACCTCATCCATTACAGCAATATCAGTGCCATGCACAATAATGATATCACCACCTCATCCATTACAGCAATATCAGTACCATGCACAATAATGATATCACCACCTCATCCATTACAGCAATATCAGTGCCATGTACAATAATGATATCACCACCTCATCCATTACAGCAATATCAGTGCCATGCACAATTATGATCACCACACCTCATCCATTACAGCAATATCACTGCCATGCACAATAATTATATCACCACCTCATCCATTACAGCAATATCAGTGCCATGCACAATAATGATATCACCACCTCATCCATTACAGCAATATCAGTGCCATGCACAATAATGATATCACCACCTCATCCATTACAGCAATATCAGTGCCATGCACAATAATGATATCACCACCTCATCCATTACAGCAATATCAGTGCCATGCACAATTATGATCACCACACCTCATCCATTACAGCAATATCAGTGCCATGTACAATAATGATATCACCACCTCATCCATTACAGCAATATCAGTGCCATGTACAATAATGATATCACCACCTCATCCATTACAGCAATATCAGTGCCATGTACAATAATGATATCACCACCTCATCCATTACAGCAATATCAGTGCCATGCACAATAATGATATCACCACCTCATCCATTACAGCAATATCAGTGCCATGTACAATAATATCACCACCTCATCCATTACAGCAATATCAGTGCCATGTACAATAATGATATCACCACCTCATCCATTACAGCAATATCAGTGCCATGTACAATAATGATATCACCACCTCATCCATTACAGCAATATCAATGCCATGCACAATAATGATATCACCACCTCATCCATTACAGCAATATCAGTGCCATGCACAATAATGATATCACCACCTCATCCATTACAGCAATATCAGTGCCATGTACAATAATGATATCACCACCTCATCCATTACAGCAATATCACTGCCATGCACAATAATGATATCACCACCTCATCCATTACAGCAATATCAGTGCCATACACAATAATTTATCTCAGACACATTATATAAGTGACATGCGACAATTAACATATACTGTCACATAGCTGAGCAATGCATAATAAAGTTATAAAAGACAGAATAGCAGGACAGCACAACTGTGCAACCACAATATTGACCATTCATTTTACATTTTCCAGTAATTCTTAACATGTTTGTGTTTGTTTTTCTTTTTTTAATCGCTGATTTTATGTAAATTACCTTTGCAGAAATATTCATAAATGTGAGAGGTTTGTATATTGATTTAAAAACAAGTTGTATCGAATACCCAAGGCTTGATCTGTTCTTTCAGATACTTCACCCAAGGCTTGATCTGTTCTTTCAGATACTTCACCCAAGGCTTGATCTGTTCTTTCAGATACTTCAGACTTTTTAACAATTTACAAACCATTCAATAATAGACGTGTGTGTCTGTGGTTAAAATATCTCTTTGACAAACTAGGCTTATATCTCTATGAAACTCTACAGAAAATTCGGTACAGTGGTTAAAGAAAAGGGCATGTAACCAGGAGGTCCCCGGTTCAAATCCCACCTCAGCCACTAACTCATTGTGTGACCCTGAGCAAGTCACTTAACCTCCTTGTGCTCCGTCTTTCGGGTGAGACGTAGTTGTAAGTGACTCTGCAGCTGATGCATAGTTCACACACCCTAGTCTCTGTAAGTCGCCTTGGATAAAGGCATCTGCTAAATAAACACATAATAATAAATAAGAAATAGTAGTAGTAGTCGTATTTTGTATTTAAGGCTATCATTACACATATATGACAAACCCATTAAAGCCAACCTTTCACGTCTATATTAAACATTATTATTATTATTATTAGCTTTCGTGATGGAAATACAACCCTTTTATAAGCAGCAAGTTAGGTTTTAAAAGGTCATATTCACCCAATGGAAAAAATAAGAACTGCTTGATTGCAACATTATAATGTGTAAAAGCAGCCATTGTAAAGCAAGTATGAGACGATGAAACAATAATTAGCCATAAAGAAAACGAACAATATACAACTGTGAAATCAGAATATAACAGCAGCAGCGAGTGGGCCCAGTGGTCCGGACCACTGTGACGTCACAGTGTTGAGTGGTCCAGACCGCAGGCCACAGAATCCTACTTTTAGTCACCTAATTTAACGTTGTGCTTTTGTTATTTTCCCCACTAGTTTAACATAAGCATAAAAATGAGAGAGGGAGAGAGAGAGAGAGAGAGAGAGAGAGAGAGAGAGAGAGAGAGAGAGAGAGAGAGAGAGAGAGAGAGAGAGAGAGAGAGAGAGAGAGAGAGAGAGAGAGAGAGAGAACCTATGAATCTCAGATCTTAAATAAATGTATTGTTTTGATGACTGGCCAGTTTTATAACTAAAAGCCCATTGCGCAGCACACTAAACCGATTATGATTGCTAATTGTATAAGGCCGTCAAATGTAAGCTACATGGACAGAGTAACCTCACTGGATAGCGGGGTTTATAATTAAATAAATAAAATAATGAACACAAAAAACACTGCGGGCGTGAGCCGGAGCATATTATTATAGACTTGTAGCACTGTGCAATACTACCTTGAGAAACTACGACTAGTTGCGCAATCAAGACTGACTCATTCTCCCTCTCGCAGTAAAAACAAAAAAGCGCCAAGGGGGACGGTGGGACACTCGCTATCACATTTAATCTTGAACAGACTTTTCTCGTAATAGGCCAGTGCTTGAAGAATACAGAAGTCTGCAACTGAGCCAAGGAATGTACGCGTGTTAGTGTCAGATACTCCGTGACATGACAGCACAAAACGCTGCGTTTGCACAACGCTAGACTGTACTAACAAACAACACCACCACCTGTATCTCTATCAGTATGGATCAGAAGTTTATATATCCGGTAACGGGGTTAAGTACCGAAATTGGACTTGAGGAAATACAAGGACTGATGTCGCTGTGATCATCTTATTTTAAATACAGCACCACCGTCACACAAGAGGCCGGATGGATTTTATTTTTAGCATTATCATAGCTATTTCCTGGAAATTAGAATTTCTGTTATAAATAATAATAATAATAATAATAATAATAATAATAATAATAATAATAATATGAAGGAACATTGTGGTGGTCGGTTTGTGCTGCCTTGGCCAACCGGCCGTGCGTTCTGTCAGGACAATAACAAAAATATTATTAATAATAATGATAATAACGTGATCGACCTGGAGCGGGAGAAGAGATGGGCCGAACTTTTCGACCAGCTGGACCTGAATAAAGATGGGCGAGTCGACGTCCACGAACTACGGCTAGGGCTGGCCGCCTGGGGAATGTTACCAAGGCATGACGCGGAGGAGGTAAGCACCCCCACAACATGATAAATATTAATACTGTAAATAACATATGTGAAATAAATCTTGTTTGGCGTGTGATGTTTTGTTTCTTTAAAACAATCGCGTAGTATTATGTGAGACGTGTCGCCGGAGAAGGGAAGTCTAACAACACAGTTGCTGCCTGTGCTCTCAAATGGAGGTAGAAGTGCCTCCGGCTGTCAGGATACGTTCTTGCAGTCAGGGGTTCAATTCTAAAACAACAACAAAAGTGCAGCTACTCATATGCACAGCCGCGTAGAGTAGACCTGGGGTTTATTCATTTTTTACTACACGTAAATATTAAAGACAATTTGAGTGGCAAATAATAAATAAATGTATAGATATCGCTACACGATACATATTTAAACACAAAATAAGCCTTAAAAATAACTGATAAATTATAACCAAATTCACCACAACAAGCAAGCTGAAAATATTGAAGTGTTGTACCCTGTGCAGAGCTGTGCAATTCGTATCGCCCGACGCCCCGGACAACAAGATTTGTGTGACGGACTACAAGTTTTGCCGTTATACCTTGTCTGTTGGACAAGTAATTTTTATTTATTTATTTTTTCTGTGTTCGTTTTGTTGCTAGAAAGGCACTCGCGTTATATCTGTAGAGAGCCACACAAGTTTCTGAAAACTGAATTGCGGAAGTCTAGCACCAAAACATAAACATTTTAAGAAATGTTTACGTCCCACCCCTATCATTTCTGATTGGCCAGATATGGAAGAACCTGATCATCTATTGGATATAAAGAAACGCAGAAATGGCTGCCAAGAGAGCCTCTTGCAAGGCAGACTAATTTGCAGTGCAAATAAAGGTACCACGAAATGTTCCTGTCAGGACAAGTGAGGAAGTCAGCACCTCTGGTCGCTTTTCTTTAAAGTAACAAAAACGCATATTCACTGCCAAACATGAACTACTTTAGATGTGTAATGACTGCAGTATAGGATACTGACCTTAAGGTTCGAGTTTCGGTGTAGGGAGAAGATTATTCGTTGTTTTATTAACAATAACAACTAACAATCTACTAACAACCAAACGAGCAAGATGGGCCTCTCGTTTGCAAACTGTTCTTATGTTCATATAATATGATAGCCAATGAATCAGAGTGCAGTGTCCTGACAGGACAATTTCGTATTACCTTTGTAAGGACAGCGACTACGTATTATTAACGTAGTATTACCAAGTGATGCTGCTTTCATAATACACGAACCTAACATTTAAATGCTGCAATCCAGTAAAGCTACAAAGAAAAAACAAAATAACAAAAAACAAACAAACAAACACCATAGTCGCTGAAGTATTAACGGATTAGAAATAAATCGTGTTGTGTAATTTATAACACTTCGTGGTCAATGTACTTGTTGGGGTGTTCACAAAAAAAAAAATAAGTTTACTGTTAGAAGCATTTCAAGACAAACTTTCCCTGGCAAAAATGTAATATTTTTTTTTGTCTTTCGATTTTAGTGTTGCAACCTACTTTGTATACATTTAATATGTTTTTTTTTTTTTTTTTTTTTTTTTTTTTTTTACTAGATTTGAAGAGAGGCGATATTAGTTATTTATTGGACATGCACAATCCATCGATTTGTGAAACTATTAAAACACGAAGACTGACAAATATGTTTATAATGATAAAAATGAAATGCTTCAGTGATTATCTGTACGATATTATATATAGAATACACACACACACACACATACAGTGCCATGAAAAAATATTTGCCCCCCCCCCCCCATCTGATTTTCTGCATTTTTGCACATTTTTCACATTGTATTTGGTCAGATTTTTTTGTGGGTTGTAGTAGTATAGAGAGGGAGTCTGAGAGAAAAAATGACACCCAAGTTTGGTGCTTCTTTCATTTGTTTGGTGTGCAAGGTAATCAAACATGCAATCTTCAAGTGTGAAAAAGTTATTGCCCCCCCTAGTTAACTCAACCCAATTAAAGGGATAATTAGGGTCAGCTGTTTGAGTACTTTAAGAACATAAGAAAGTTTACAAACGAGAGGAGGCCATTCAGTCCATCTTGCTCGTTTGGTTGTTAGTAGCTTTTTGATCCCAGAATCTCATCAAACAGCTTCTTGAAGGATCCCAGGGTGTCAGCTTCAACAACATTACTGGGGAGTTGGTTCCAGACCCTCACAATTCTCTGTGTAAAAAAGTGCCTCCTATTTTCTGTTCTGAATGCCCCTTTATCTAATTTCCATTTGTGACCCCTGGTCCTTGTTTCATTTTTCAAGTCAAAGAAGTCCCCTGGGTTGTCTATACCTTTTAGGATTCTGAATGTTTGAATCAGATCACCGCATAGTCTTCTGTGTTCAAGACTGAATAGATTCAATTCTTTTAGCCTGTCTGCATACAACATGCCTTTTAAACCCGGGATAATTCTGGTTGCTCTTCTTTGCACTCTTTCTAGAGCAGCAATATCCTTTTTGTAACGAGGTGACCAGAACTGAACACAATATTCTAGGTGAGGTCTTACTAATGCATTGTAGAGTTTTAACATTACTTCCCTTGATTTAAATTCCTAGTCCCTTTAACACTTCTGCCTCTGTTATGCTAAAGTTATTTAAAATTGGACAGGAACAGGTCGACATGTCGGGCATGTTGTCCGTGTCCTCCTTTGTAAAAACCTGTGAAAAGTAATCATTTAATATATTTGCTATTTTTTTTTCTTCATCTATGATTTTGCCATTTGTGTCTCTTAGACATTTAACCTCCTCTTTGAATGTTCTCTTGCTGTTATAATATTGGAAAAATATTTTGGAATTGGTTTTAGCCCCCTTAGCAATATTGATTTCTATCTCTCTCTTGGCCTTTCTAACTTCCTTTTTGACTTGTGTTTGCAGTTCCAAGTACTCTTTCTGTCTACTTTGTTTTTGGTCCCTTTTAAATGCTCTGTAAAGTGCCTTTTTTCGCTGAATATTGTTTTTAATTGATCTGTTAAACCATTTGGGCCATTTTGTTTTAGATTTAGATTTGTCTACTTTTGGGATGCAATTGTTTTGTGCCTCTAGTACTACATTTTTAAAAAACAGCCACCCTTTTTCTGTGGATGTTTTCTCTATTTTACTCCAATCTCCTTCTGTTAGTCTCCATTTCATACCTTCATAGTTTGCTTTTCTAAAATTGTAAACCTTAGCTTTAGTCATTACTTTTGGGGTTTTAACCCTTTGCAGTCCATTTATTGTGCGGCTGTCAGGCTGGTCAGGTCCAATTAATTTTTATGAACAAAATAAAATTTCAGACCACGTGCAGTTTAAATTGAAATAAAGTGACTTTATTTGCGTAAAACAAGGAATAAAGCAGTGCAAATCCAAAGGGTACCCTATACAAAGACACCAGTAGCAAAATTTTGAACAAAAAACATGTTTTTATTATTTTTATATATATATATATATATATATATATATATATATATATATATATATATAAAATCAGGCGAACATTGAAAAGAAAAGTAACAATTTCACAAAATTTTTGTTTCTGCTTGATTATAGTACCTTTAGAATAATCAGACAGGTGCAACACTTTTTACAAATCAATTACACACTATTGCCAAACAAAAAAACAAAAAAAAAAAAAACTAAAAACAATTTTTCAACAATTTTATAACTATTTATATCAGGCGAGGTCTGCAAACAAAAAAGCATTTACACTGACAGAAATTATCTGTATGTGTCCATGGTATGGTACCTTTCAAAGCAGTCACCTGGGTGCAACCCTGGCTGCCTTGAGCAGGTTCTGCAGAACCATACAGTCTCTCTCCTCCCCCCTTTTGTCTTTCTGTCACTGCACACTGCACAGTCTTTGGTGCTCTTTCCTTCATTTTTTGCAATGAAATGTGGCTTTTCATTCAGTCTTTCCTCTCTGTCTGTGGATGATGGACGACCACGTTTTCTGGAGCCAGGGTTGCGCACATTTCCCACCAGTTGTACCAGTAAGGCTTTCCTGAAGGTTTTATGGCGAACAGGTAGCTGTCCTGATTCCACCTTCATCAAATTGAACAGGATAGCACTGTTCACAATTGCAACCTCCAGCAGCCAAAAGAACATCTTCCTCCACCACTTCAGAGATTTCCTTGTAAAAGCATAGCTGGCACAGTAGTGATCCGCCCGGTCCACTGCACCCATCTTGCTGGTGTAATCGCAGATCACTGAAGGCTTCTCCAGCTCTTGAATTTCTCCTCGCTTGATGGTGCGTTGTACCTTCTCACAGTCACTGCCATGGAAGGTGCTCAACATGAGCACTAACCATTTGTCCTTCCATCCTAGCACCATGACATTGTTGTCCTTGCTGAATGAAACCGACTCATTTTTTTTCAGTTTGAGGCCTTGCTTCACTGGTGCTGGCAATCCTCTTCTATTGGCCATTACTGTTCCAGTAAGATGGATTTTGATTTTGAGCAGTTCCATGGCCAGGTCGTAACCTGTGTAAAACCTGTCTGTAAACAAATGAAAGCCATGTCCATTTGTTGTCTGCAGCAATGTTTCACACAGGTGAAGAAAAATCCTTGATGAAAACGGCATGTCTGGTCTCAGCAGGGAGTCTGTTGTTGGGCTACCAAAGTAAGGAACAATAGCAGAGACATAACCAGTTTCACAGTCAGCTAAAACAAACACACGCATCCCCCACTTGGTAGGCTTCTGAGGATTGTAGCATTTGAAGATAATCCTTCCTTTGAAGCCAACGGTGCTCTCATCTATGCAAATGTCTCTGCCTGGAATGAATAGCTCACGGCATTTTGCGTCTATGTAGCTGACCACATTCCTCACCTTTTGTCCTCTGCTAACAAAAGCAGTCTGAGGCAACTGGGTGGGGGGAGGGGAAAGGTGCAGCATCCAAAAGATCTGCAAGAAACGCGATCTCTTGGATACATCTTTGAAAAACGGCATTCTGTCGGTCCATTCCTCGAGAAATATTCTTTTATGTCTGTTTTTACATTCAGTCCCATATTCAGCACAACACCAAAAAATGCCTTCATCTCAGGTAATGTAACAGGTTTCCAGGTGTTCCAAATAGAATTGTGACGCCGCGGTCCTGTTAGCTTTACGTTCGCATATCTATTCGTCTCATTCACAATTTCAGTAAACAAAATGTCAGTAAAAAAAAGTTGAAAAAACTCCAGTGCAGTTCTCAACGTATTACTACCTTGAAATCCCTCCGGTTGTGCGTCTGGTTCTTGGTCACTTTCCTCCGATTCCTGAGATTCTCAGAGTCCTCAGTAAGAGAAAAATGTACTTCCTCGTCACTAGATTCTTCAAAATCATCCTCCAAACTGCTTTCATCTGTACTTTCTTCTGGCTCCATCATCTGTGCAAGCTCTTCAGGCTGCATTGCTTTTCTCTGTCTCCTCTGCGCCATTATCACTTTGTGCGTCTTTTCTCCGTCTGTTCAATTCGGCTTTGTTCAGCCTGTATATAGTCTATTCGGCTGTCTCCGCCTTCTTTCCGATCAAAGACGATTAGGGAACACCTTGTCTCGGTTTTTTCCGGCTTAAACGCAACATAGGCTGTGTTAGATCATGGTTTTCGGCAATGTCGGACTGAGTCCGACAATGGACTGGAATGGAATTTTCGCGATGTCGGACCAGGTCCGACATAGGACCGCAAAGGATTAAAAAATATTTCAAATGAGACCATGTTGTGGTCTGAGTTTGCCAATGGCTCTCTGACCTCTGTTTTAGTTATTCTGTCTTCATTATTTGAAAAGACTAAATCAAGGCATGACTCCCCTCTAGTCGGTGCCTTGACAAATTGCATTAGGAAGCAGTCATTTGTCATTTCCACCATTTCAATTTCGTCCGTCGTGCCCCCCATCGGGTTTTCCCATTTTATACAGGGGAAGTTGAAATCCCCCATTAGTATGGCTTCTCCTTTTCTACACGCATTTCGAATGTCATTGTACAACAGATTATTTTGCTCAGCGTCTGAATTTGGCGGTCTATAGCATGCTCCTATTATTATGCCCTTTGAATTTGTGTCCATTATTCTAACCCATAATGATTCTGCATTGTTTTCTTTGTCCTGATTTAACACCTGGGCTTCAAAACTATTTCTTATGTATAGCGCTACCCCTCCGCCTCTTCTGTCCTGCCTGTCTTTTCTATACAGTGTGTACCCACTAATAATATATTCGTCTCCATCACTCTCAGACAACCAAGTTTCTGTAACACCTACCACATTGTAGTTACTTGTTAGTGCAGTAGCTTCAAGTTCTAACATTTTGTTTCTGAGACTTCTAGCATTAAGATAAATACATTTAATAGTGGTCTTACCTGAGTTGTTGTCCTTGTTTTGATGTGGTCTCCCTTCTGTTTTTTTGTTTTCTCCCCCCTTCCTTTCTAGTTTAAATGCTTCTGGACCTCTTGAAGGATCCTTTCTCCGAGTAGATTGGTTCCCTTCCTGTTTAAGTGCAGTCCGTCCCACGTGTATAGATTGTCCTTGTTGTAGAAAGTGCTCCAGTGTTCAAGAAAGGTGAAGCCTTCCTGTGTGCACCACGATTTCAGCCATGCATTTTGATTTTGTATTTCCAGGTGTCCATATGGTCCTTTGCAAGGCGTCGGCAGTATCCCAGAAAATACCACAGTTTTGGTCTTGTCTTTTAATTTCCTTCCTAGCTCTCTGAATTTGTTTTGCAGGGATCTCTTCCAATGTTGTTTGTACCGATGTGGGTGACTACTACCGGGTCGTCTCCTGTTCGTTCTAGGAGCCTGTCCACATTCTGAGTGATGTGCTTGACTGAGGCTCCTGGACTGAGGCACACTGTTGTAGTAAGGGAGTCCAAACTGCGAATTGAACTTGCTGTGTTTCTCAATATGTAGTCCCCAACAATCATGACCTCCCTTCTTTCTGCTGCCTGGCCAGCACTGTTTATAGGGTCCTGGATGTTGTTCCTTTCATTCTCTTGATGTTGGTTTTGGTCATCTAAATGTTGAAGTGGCTCATATTTGTTGGATGTTTGGATTTCTGGTGGTTGTGTTTGACGAAGTTTCTTTTTTTCCCTGCTTCTGCCTATCTGAACCCAGCTGTTTCGACTCTCTTCCATCTCCCTGGTGGCTTTCAGTCTGCTAGGGGTGCAGACTTCCATGAATTGTGGGTGTGTCAGCTCCTCAAGCTCCTGTTGCTGTCTCATTTCCTCCAGCTCCTTTTCTAGCAGGCTTAATCGCTGAAGCAAGTCCTGGATCGTGCAGCACTTTACACAAACTTGGTTGAGCTCTGTTGGGTTTTCTCGGATTTCCCACATCATGCAGTTGTAACAGATTACTGGCTTGAAGACCTTTTTTTTAAGTTTAGTTTCTGCAGCTGTCAACCTGCTTTCAAACTGCTTCTAACTGCGTTGTACTTGTCCACTCGTACTTGTCCCACGATGTTCCAGTTAGCCATCATGTGACAAGATGCTAGATGATAGCTGTAATATGTTGTACTGTTTAACTATATATATATATATATATATATATATATATATATATATATATATATATATATATATATATATATATAATAGAAATAAACAAAAGAAAACAAATATTTTGTTTGTAGATTTTGATGGAGCCTACTGTAAATATCGCATGCATTTTGGAAGAAAAACAGTAAAAAATGCAGAGAAACTTGACAGGTTATACACAAGTCCTTTAAAAATCTGGTGTTCCGCAGTTACAAAACTGAAAGAACGTCAAGACAAATCAGAATTCCACAAAGCAGCAGTAATAGTTGGCAATGATTTTGTATCTGTGATGCAACTAACTAAAAACACTTGTACATCAGGAGTTTGACTCAGCTTACAGAGAAAGTAGAAAAAAGGAAGATATTTTTATAATTGAATAACTCCCAAGTATTGCTTATTATAGTTGTACTCTTAGTATGTTACTTAAATTTACTGCAAATGTGTTCCAAACTACACAGAAGGTACATTTCCTTAAAGTATGTTATACATTTGTTGAGGTGAGGTGGGGTCAAAGGGAACCTTTTGTGTATCTTGAAGAATTTAGTGAACCAGTCAAGCTGCAAGGCTAGACCCGCCCGTGTTAATCACTAAGGGGCAAATATTCAAAGGTCTTGTGAATGTTCTCATCTTTCTCACAACTCTGCTTGCGTTACGAATGTTTTGCGTAAAATCGCAAGTAAGCAAAATCTAAGAGTTGTGGAGAAACTGCAATTATTGCAGCGCTGCATAAATTAACATGAATTAACATAGGAAATCAACCGCAACTCTCTCGAGGTATAGAACCTGCGCAACTTTTTGCAAAATGAAGACGCATTGTTTGGGATTGACGAGGCATAACCCCAGCACCTCTTCAGCTATGAAAGTTTAAAATATTATTAAATATTTTACTCTCAAATGCGTTTTCTTACAATTCTCAACACAGTTTTATCCATTCTGCAAGTTCTTGCGTGCGCTAAACAGAGACAGTCCACTGCCAGGGACATTTAATTACTTTACCATTTACGTGTCATGAAGATGACTGGCTGCGAAAGAAGGACTGCGACTCTATTGTCGTTTTTTATACACAAATGAAATAAGCTTATTTGATTTGAACAATACAAGCAAATTCCTACACTGCTTGGTTTGAAGTGAATGCTTGGATTGGATGAGTAGTACACAACAAGCTTCAATATGAAAGCTGAACATTAATTTCAATAAACAACAAGTTTTTAATGAAAACAAATATTGTAGCCTACTTCACTAAAGTGAAAACTGGCTTCTGTTACTTTTAAATACCACTGCTTCTGATTATACTACTGCTTAATAACAGGAACAACATTTTATTTGGGGTTAGTGTTGAACTTAAACACGTTCATGCCTGCCTGTCCCCCTACCCCCACGCAGGAACATTGCCCTGCTAACATCCTCTATTCAAACAATACATAAAAACAATAAGAACGGTCTGGTTCTCTCTTTTCTTTTTTCAATGAATAGAATTTAATTAATAGAGAATAAAAACAAACCAAGCTAACAACTATAAACAGAAATGTATTTATTTATTTACATTTATTTATTTTTTGCAGTCTTCACAAACTGCGGGTTCTGTTGCATTCACAGCGCCGATAATGTTAGATATAGCTAGATATTACTACAGTGCGGACCATGGGTCAAACCAGTGTTTGTGTCGAAACAGAGATTGTCCTGAAATACTTCCTGCTAAATAACTAAAAGGAGTGTAACCAGTCTTAAGTGATTTCCATGCAACATTGTGATTTGCAAGCAAACTAACTTTTAAATTTAGCTTGTGGTGGTGAACTTTAGGGATTATTCATGACACCTCCCCCAAATTTGAGGGAAAAGCACTTGCGAGAGAACAACCCACAAATCCATTTTTTCCAACGCAGGACCTATTTTGAATCTCACTCAAAAGCGAAAAAAAATCTCTACAACTCCCCTTGCGACACACCCAAGGCGTTTGAATATTTGGCCCCAAGTACTTATGGGGTCAAAGCTGAAAACCTGCCTCGTGGATACTGCACGTACTCCGTGTCAATCATTACAGAGACCACCTCTTATTATAATTTGTGTCAATCAAGCCGCCAAACTTTCTCGAAAGTCCCCGTTAAATATTGGTAGGGTTTTTATTTTCCAAATCTCTACCTCCCTTTGTTAATGCTAAATGTTAATTAGTCTTTGTTAAGCTGTCTCTGCATCCAAATAAAGAGAAAACTACAAATTAAAGACTGGGTTTAAGATTATTTTTATCTTTGCTAGAAATCAATGAGATTTTAAATGATGGACTTGCTACTCTGTACTGGGTAATTTATGCTCTGTTAAACGAGAGAAATTAACAATAACTTCTGTCTCTCTCCATCCCCCCCTACCCACAAAGCTGGCCGTCAACTGGACCTCACCTTCTCCAGGGCCTGCTGCCCCTCCACCCTCTCTGTCACCCCCCTGGACCTCTCTGATCACTATTTCATCTCGTTTGCTCTGTCTCTCCCCTCTCTCCCTGCTCCTCCTAACCCCACTGTCACCTCTTGCCGTAACCTCCGCTCTCTCTCCCCCCCTCTGTCCTTGCCTCCACTGCTCTCTCTCACCTCCCTCCTATCGACTCCTTCTCACAACTCTCTGTAGACTCTGCTACCTCCACCCTCTTCTCCTCCCTCACCTCCTCACTCGACTCCCTCTGTCCCCTCACCTCCCGACCTGCTCGCCCCTCCCCTCCCCACCCCACCCCAACCCAACCCAACCCAACCCTAGCTCTCCTCTGCGCTCCGCAAGAATCACACTGCGATCTACTGAAAAGAAATGGAAGAGACCCAAACTCCCTGCTGCCCTAGACTTCTACCGCACTCTGCTCTCCTCCTTCTCCTCTACTCTCTCTTCTGCTAAATGTACTTATTTCCAATCTGTAATCCAAGCCTCCACTAACAACCCACATAAACTATTCTCTACCTTCTCCTCCCTCCTAAACCCTGCCCCCCTCCTCCTCTATCTCCTCTGATGACTTTGCCTTTCTTCTCTTCTAAAATCTCAGATATCCGCAAACTCATTAAAACCTCTCCCTCCCCCGCACCCCCTCCTGCTCCAACCCCTACACCCACTGCATCGCCTACTAACTCACCCTCATCCCTTCATCTCCCTTCTCAACACCTCTCTCCTTTCTGGTCTCTTTCCCTCTGCCTTCAAACAAGCCTCTATCACTCCCTTCCTCAAAAAACCCAGAGCTACCGTCCTGTCTCCCTCCTACCCTTCCTCTCCAAAACCCTCGAGCGGGCTGTACACCGCCAGCTCTCTGCTTTCGTGTCCAACCACTCTCCGCTCGACCCTCTCCAATCTGGCTTCCGCTCTGCTCACTCCACTGAAACCACCCTCCTGTCTGTCACCAACTCACTAAACTCTGCCCAAGCTGCCTCTCTCTCCTCTGTCCTAATTCTCCTCGACCTCTCTGCTGCCTTTGACACTGTCGATCACTCTATTCTACTATCCTCTCTCGCTGATTTGGGAATCTCTGGCACTGCTCTGGCCTGGTTCTCCTCCTACCTCTCCAACCGCACTTACCAGGTAACCTGGCGTGGAGCAACCTCCACACCTCGCCCTCTCTCAACAGGATTTCCCCAAGGGTCAGTCTTGGGTCCTCTCCTGTTCTCTCTCTACACCTGCTCCCTGGGCCCCCTCATCGATTCCTATGGTTTCCCATACCATTTCTATGCTGATGATGCTCAGATTTTCCTCTCCTTCCCCACCTCTGACTCCACCATCTCGTCCCATATCTCTACCTGTCTGTCTGCTATTTCCTCCTGGATGCACTCGCATCACCTCAAACTCAACCTCTCTAAATCTGACCTCCTTTTCTTTCCCTCCTCCTCCCCCTCATCTGATCTCTCTATCCCTGTTCCTCTGGAATCTACCACACTCTCTCCATCTTCCTCTGCTAAGAACCTCGGAGTCACCCTGGACCCCTGCCTCTCTTATTCCCAGCACATCTCCACTCTGGCAGGAACTTGCCGATTCTTCCTGAGCAACATCCGATGAATCCGACCCTTCCTCACCACTATGCTACCCAGCTCCTGGTCCAGGCCTTGGTACTCTTCCGCCTAGACTACTGCAACTCCCTCCTGGCTGGCCTCCCTGCGTCCGCCACCCGTCCACTCCAGCTCATCCAGAACTCTGCTGCTTGCCTGGTGTTCTCTCTGCCTCGCTTCTCCCATGCAACTACACTGCTCCGCTCACTCCAATGGCTCCCGATCACCGCTCGCATCCAATTCAAGACTCTTGTACTCGCCTACAGATGCCTTGACCAGACTGCACCCAGCTTCCTCCAGACCCTCATCTCTCCCTACACCCCCACTCGACCTCTCCGCTCCTCCTGCACTAGAAGACTGGCTCTACCTCCTTTACGCTCCACTGCCTCCAGAGCCCGCTCCTTCTCCACCCTCGCCCCGCAGTGGTGGAATGACCTTCCTACAGGTGTCAGGACTGCCCAGTCCCTGACCACCTTCCGGCGCCTCCTCAAGACTCACCTCTTCAGACAGCACCTGTAGAACTCCTCTGTTTTTCACCCTGGACACTTATCACTCTTCCTTAAATGCGCTTTACTTGCTCTTATCTGCCCTCTATTTTACTGCATTTAATCCTGTACATTAGAGTACTGTAATCTGTCAAGTGTTATTTAATCTGTAGTATTTTGTATTTAATTATATCCTGATGCAACTATCACTGACACTGTTATCTGCTCCATTATTGAATCATATTTTGTCATACTTCTACTTGCTAGAACCAAAGTCATTGTATTTATCTTGCTCTTAATTGTATTATTACTTGTACTGTGATTCTTGAAATGTATTTGTTTACGACTGTAAATCGCCCTGGATAAGGGCGTCTGCTAAGAAATAAATAATAATAATAATAATAATAATAATAATAATAATAATAATAATAATAACAAAAACACAAAACGATAAACTAGGCAACTACGATAGAGCTTTACTGGGAGACCCACCCCAACGTAATAACATATAGGATACTGCCACCTAGCGTTGCTGATGTGTTTGTTCAGAAATACAAAAATCAAGTTTAATATAGTGCACTCTGTTTATAAGAATCACATCCAACCCGGATGGTTTTATTCTTATAAGTGGTTGATTCTTTGATTACTGTGGTGAAGTGCTGCAGAATCAGTATGTTAGTTTGAGAATAAGATCTTTGTTCCCTGCATTGTAATGGGTTGACCACTGGATGTCATGAGTCCCGCATGTATGCACGCCTCCAGAAAATCCATAGTTGTTCTTTAACTAATTAAGGATAATGGTCAATTGGTTAACTGCTTGTTAAAGTTAGTGACAAAAGGGCTTAGCTGATAGCTTTGTGATGGGGGTATAGAGGAGTAAGGAAGTGGAAGTGCTGCGGAAGCAGAAGAGAAAGAAATCAAACCAAAGAGCGAGTAAGAGACCTGTTTGTTCCAGTATTATAGTGTGCAAATAAGTAAAGTAGTCACAGTATATGTGTATTTCCGGGGGGGGGACGGACGTATGAACTGTTTTGATTTGTATTTGTTTAGTTGGGTAAACGGCTTATGCTTCCTGATGTCAGACAGGGACCACACAAATTTTGTCATTCAACTTTTCCCCGTCTGACATAGACGAAAACTCCCGTACATTCCCATCACGCTCGTGCTGAACTAGCCCACTCCCCCTCTCCCATTGCACATCGTACAGCCTGACTTCACAGTGATTCAACCAGGAAAGCGCTACAAACTGAGTGGTGTGGCTAAACGCAGAAACGGAGTGATGCGGCTAAACTCAAAAAAGCAAACAAGCGAAAAATGTTTGCTTACAGAAAATACTGAAGTCGACAAATTTTGGGTTTAAATCTTTGCAAGAGAATGGTTTAGCACCGACTGCGACAGATCATTGAAGCTGTGTGGTCCAGTGGTTAAAGAAAAGGGCTTGTAACCATGGGACTCCGTAAGAATGATTTGAGAGCCACCATGGGCCAGGATCGACTCCACTGTCAAAAGGAGTGACATTTTGAGAAAATTGGATTACTCTGACATCAAAGACTTTGAAAGGACGAAAACAAGAAGACTATGCAGTAGGTAGCGTTTCATATTGCTTTCACAGTGCATTGTAATGTAATGCAGTACCTGGAACCCACTGTATTTGGAGTATTACAATACTGTGCTATTTAGTTGAAATTAATTGTGTTGCTGAAAAGTTCCTAATATTAATTCAGAAACTAATAGAAAACAAATAACAAACATTTTTTTGTCTTTTGTGTGCCTTTTCATGAAATCAGAAGTTGAAATGTTTGTTGATTTATTTAGCTAGTTTCTGATTGTTTTACAACTTTTGCTTTGAATGATCACATTTATAGAATACGTTCTTAACATTAATTAACATTGTAAATTGCTTTTAAAAAGTATTGAGCATTGACATTTTGGTCGCTGGATTATAACTAGGGCTTCTGATTTTTGGTTTTAACAGATAAAACCCGATAAACCCCCCCCCCCCCCGATACAAAAAAAAAAAATGAAATCGGTGGATAGCCAATACATTTGATTGTTAAGTACTGTATATTTTCGGTTAGTATTCTACAGTATTTTCACCATATATTAGTGTTTTCGGGTTCTTGGGATAGAAATGAAACTGAGGCTGGATGCAGTTGAAGGTAAAGTAAGGGAAGGGAATTGAAAGACGAAAATGAAAATAAAAGGATTTACATGTTGTGTTTGTTTTTCTGTGGCCTTAATCTTTCCCTTTCCCATCTCTCCTAAACACAGCCTTCTCTCACACTCTTGTCTCCCCCAATCTCCTGGTCTTTTCCACGCACCCCCTTATATCCCCTTGCCCTTTACTCCAGCCCCTGTCCCCACATCTTTCATGCAAAACCTACACGCCAATTACCCTACACACACATCCACACACAACATGCAACCCCTGCACGCACACACACAACATGCAACCCCCTGCACACACACACACAACATGCAACCCCCTGCGTGCATACACACAACATGCAACCCCTGCACGCACACACATGTAACCTCTGCAAGCATACACAACATGCAACACCCTGCACGCACACATCACCATGCAACCCCTGCACGCACACACCACATGCAACCCCTGCACGCACACACAACATGCAACCCCCTGCATGCACACACTACACACAACATGCAACCCCTGCACGCACACACCACCATGCAACCCCTGCACGCACACACAACATGCAACCCCTGCATGCATACACACAACATGCAACCCCTGCACGCACACACCACACACACACACAACATGCAACCCCTGCATGCACACATCACCATGCAACCCCTGCACGCACACAACATGCAACCCCTGCACGTATACACACACAACATGCAACCCCTGCACGCACACACCACCGTGCAACCCCTGCACGCACACACAACATGCAACCCCCTGCATGCACACACTACACACAACATGCAACCCCTGCACGCACACACCACCATGCAACCCCTGCACGCAACATGCAACCCCTGCATGCACACACAACATGCAACCCCTGCACGCACACACCACACACAACATGCAACCCCTGCACGCACACACCACAATGCAACCCCTGCACGCACATACAACATGCAACCCCTGCACGCACACACCACACATACACAACATGCAACCCCTGCACGCATACACACAACATGCAAACCCTGCACACACACCACCATGCAACCTCTGCACGCACACACAACATGCAACCCCCTGCATGCACACACCACCATGCAACCCCTGAATGCATACACACATGCAACCCCTGCACACACACACCACTATGCAACCCCTTCCACGCGTACACACCCTCTACACTATCCCGATTCTTCCCCCTTCCCCCAGGATCGCTACAATATGTTTGCATTCGGGTGCGACCTGGCAGCAAGGGTTGGGTATTTTGGGGGGGGCTTTTCTGCTATAATGTCCTGGGGGCAAAGATACCTAAATCCAGCCTTGCTTCCACCTCCCCTGAAAGTCTGGTTGAACCCAGGGGCACCATTTCAGATTTCAGGGGGGGGGTCAACTTTAAGCGGAGGTCCAGGGGCTGCTAGACCACTGGAAGCTCTTGGTTTTTTTGCAGATAAAAACTTAAATCAGGTTTATTATGGGAGCATTTTCTGTGATTATCTCCTATATTTCTTATAAAATTACCGATAACAAAATTACCAACACAGGACAAACAGGCAACTTTTAAAGCTTAGCAATGTGCACCTGTGGCGTGCAGACCCAGTACCAAATAAAGCCATATTTTTAAGCGTACATAAGTTTAGAACACACTCCTGGACCATTCTTGCATGTCGGCTAATCCGCGGAATGCACTTCTATAGTGTTAAATCAAGTGTTGAATATATTTGTTGTGAAGGGATTATATTTGCAGTTCAAAGAGTTTTATTTTAAAATGGACGGTTTTCTAAAGGAAAGTATTGGAAACAGTAGTAATGAAGGGGAGTGCTAACTTAAATATTTCTGTGCGAAAAAAGGTATAAGAACATAAGAAAGTTTACAAAAGAGAGGAGGCCATTCAGCCCATCTTGCTTGTTTGGTTGTTAGTAGCTTATTGATCCCAGAATCTCATCAAGCAGCAACAACATTACTGGGGAGTTGGTTCCAGACCCTCACAATTCTCTGTGTAACAAAGTGCCTCCTATTTTCTGTTCTGAAAGCCCCTTTATCTAATCTCCATTTGTGACCCCTGGTCCTTGTTTCTTTTTTCAGTTCAAAAAAGTCCCCTGGGTCGACATTGTCTATACCTTTTAGGATTTTGAATGTTTGAATCAGATCACCGCGTAGTCTTCTTTGTTCAAGACTGAATAGATTCAATTCTTTTAGCCTGTCTGCATACGACATGCCTTTTAAACCCGGGATAATTCTGGTTGCTCTTCTTTGCACTCTTTCTAGAGCAGCAATATCCTTTTTGTAATGAGGTGACCAGAACTAAATACAATATTCTAGGTGAGGTCTTACTAATGCATTGTAAAGTTTTAACATTACTTCCCTTGATTTAAATTCAACACAACTCACAATATATCCGAGCATCTTGTTGGCCTTTTTTATAGCTTCCCCACATTGTCTAGATAAAGACATTTCTGAGTCAACATAAACCCCTAGGTCTTTTTCATAGATTCCTTCTTCAATTTCAGTATCTCCCATATGATATTTATAATGCACATTTTTATTGCCTGCGTGCAGTACTTTACACTTTTCTCTATTAAATGTCATTTGCCATGTGTCTGCCCTGTTCTGAATGCTGTCTAGATCATTTTGAATGACCTTTGCTGCTGCAACAGAGTTTGCCACTCCTCCTATTTTTGTGTCGTCTGCAAATTTAACAAGTTTGCTTACTATACCAGAATCTAAATCATTAATGTAGATTAGGAATGGCAGAGAACCTAATACTGATCCCTGTGGTACACCACTGGTTACCTCGCTCCATTTTGAGGTTTCTCCTCTAATCAGTACTTTCTGTTTTCTAGATGTTAACCACTCCCTAATCCATGTGCATGCATTTCCTTGAATCCCTACTGCATTCAGTTTGAGAATTAATCTTTTATGCGGGACTTTATCAAAAGCTTTCTGGAAATCTAAATAAACCATGTTGTATGCTTTGCAATTACAGTGGAACGTCACATAACCACCCTGATCAATTAACCGCCTCGCTAAATAAATAAATAAATAAATAAATAAATATTAAACTTAAGCTACGAGAGTAATGGTATTGGCAGTAAATGCAGCGTCCGCAATGGAAACAGAAAGAAGGTGTTATAGCAAATCAGCCTTTTGGTGCGTTCCCCTTTAAGAGAGACTGACTATGTGCGTGTGTCAGTCAGAGATGTGTATAGCAGCGACGTTTCAATACACCAGCTGACAAAGCTTTGTGTTTTACTCTTTTTTTTGTGCAATGTGTTTATATGATGGAGCGCACGCTTGCAGATATTGGCAGAGTGTTGTTGTAGCTTTTAAATGCATTTGAATTAAACAAAGCAAGCTTCATAAACGCAATGCTTACTGGCCGTTTGTTTAATATAGCCAAAGCAATATTTAAACCGATATTCGACTGTTGGCAATATCAAGAAAGAGCGCAAAGTACCGTGACAGAGATATTAAAAAAACAGAACCAAGGAGGCAGGGACTTCTAGAGTTAAGAAAGAAGCCATCAGTTGCAGGTTACTGTACATTTACTGTTTGTTTTGTATTTATTTATTTATTTATTTATTTTAAAAAGCTTTGCATGGAGATGGCTTATAGTAAACCGCATAGCAACACTGTGTATTGTAGCCAAATTAATCTCGTTTACGTTTGCTTACTTTTAAAGCAAAAACGTCCCCATGTTTAAAGCAGTTTGCGTGTTGTTTTTGTTCACTAACCTATTTATGGATGTGTAAATGCTGTTTCTATAGATGTTCACAAACCTGACTTTCACATATCCGCCTATACCCCAGTCCACAAGGGGTCGGATATGCAACGTTGTACTGTATCCATTGTCGATATTGCATCCTCAAAAAAAATCAAGCAGGTTAGTTAGACACAATCTCCTTTTCCTAAAACCATGCTGACTGTCTCCCAGGATATTGTTACCATATAGGTAATTTTTCCAATTTTGGATCTTATTATAGTTTCCATAAGTTTACATACAATAGAAGTCAGGCTTATTGGTCTGTAGTGACCTGGTTCGGTTTTGTCTCCCTTTTTGTGGATCAGTATTACGTTTGCAATTTTCCAGTCTGTCAATACAACCCCTGTGTCAAGAGACTGTTGCATGATCTTGGTTAGCGGTTTGTAAATAACTTCTTTCATTTCTTTGAGTACTATTGGGAGGATCTCATCCGGCCCAGGGGATTTGTTTATTTTAACAGCTCCTAGTCCCTTTAACACTTCTGCCTCTGTTATGCTAAAGTTATTTAAAACTGGATAGGAACAGGTCGACATGTGGGGCATGTTGTCCGTGTCCGCCATTGTAAAAACCTGTGAAAAGTAATCATTTAATATATTTGCTATTTTTTTTCTTCGTTTATGATTTTGCCATTTGCCATTTAACCTCCTCTTTGAATGTTCTCTTGCTGTTATAATATTGGAAAAAAACATTTTGGAATTGGTTTTAGCCCCCTTAGCAATATTGATTTCGATCTCGGAGCAAAAACAATTATAACTTAATTTTATTTTTATTAAAACTGTGTCATATACTAAAAGGCTTTGTATTTAATCTAAACTATATGAAAAGTTGCAAAATGCACAACAATTTTTGGGGGAGTTTTGAACTCAACATGATCAATGTCCACTGGTGTGACTGTTATGAAGGGCTGCAAAATTGAAAAACATTGATAAATTAAGAATAATTAGTAAAAGTCCACTCTCAAATTTCTGGCATGTCAACACAGAAGTGTATTTATAAGAATGATATTCCTCAAGTCTATACAGGACATTTTTAAATTCTTATGATATGTTATGTGTTGTCAGCAAAGAGGATGTCCCACGGTGTGACACCATAATGTGATTTTAAAATGTGCATTTACTTGGACACCATTGCGGTGAAGAGGGTCCTTCCTCAATCAGAAGTATAGACGACATCACTGGAGAAAATGGTGTGGCCTTTGTGTCCATCTGTTACATCATTTGGTGTGACACCTTTTAAACAAGAATGCAAAAAAAGTTAATCATTAATCATTAAACTAAAAAGTTAATCATTAATCATTAAACTATGAAAACCAATGAGAAAAGAGCCAGTGAGTTAAAATGGAATGCTTGAGAATCCAAAATGGCCAAACATCATGAGAAGTCCATTGGTGTGTCAGATATGTCCACTGGTGTGACACCATTTTCATGTCACTCCAGAGGACACAGCTGTCACACCAGTGGACATGTTCTCATAATAAACCAGTGTAAATGGTGTTTTTCAGAGTTATTTTTACCAATTGAATATCATGTTGAACATTTTAAGTGATGTGGGGTACATTTTATGCAAACTAATTATTTTTCAAACAAACATTAGCAAATAATTCCTTGTTATGCCTGTTAAACCTCAAGTTTCATAGAGTTGGCACATTTCTCAAGCTTGTGTTAAACACATTTCAAGTTATTTTGTTGAATTGTTACATTTAATAGATTGTATGGCGTTCACACACTTTTGAAAGTTTCATAAAATTTATTTTTGAAAGGGAAAACTCTCACTGCTCCTTGTTTCTTCCTTTGGTGTGTCTGGTGTCCTTTGGGGTGACGCTTATAAATGAGGGCAAGAAAGGGTGAGCCCAAAGAAAAATATGAAAATAATTGTAGGAGTATGTGGCAGGTAATGTCATTATATACCACACAAGTAAATTCATGGATTTTTAACAATGTGCAGAAAAATCGCAGCAAATCTTACTCAAAATTTAGTGGGAGACACCCGGGTTTCACCATTATAACAGCAAATTCTATCTCATTTCACTTGATAATCAAAAGACAGTCAATGATCTAGAAATAGGAGTAGTCAAGAATGAAGAAACAATTTTGTTATCAAAACAAGATTATCTGAGATGTTACATATACATATTTTATGGTGTCACACCGCAAGACAAATTCAAGACACTGATGCATTAAAAGGTTCATAAAATTGGAGTGAAATGTAAAATCCAATGTTACGACATATTTGTTTGAGAACTTCAGACTCAATGTAATGCAACTATATGATTTTCATAATCAATATGAGAATTTTTTTTTTTTTCAATTTCCGGACATGACTTTTTGTCAACTGCCCATATATGTATGTTTTGTATTATTATTATTATTATTATTATTATTATTATTATTGTATTTATGTGAGGGCGGGCGAGCACCGTCCGTCTTTTATTATTTGCTGTTTGAGACCGGCGAGAGAGCCGGTCTTGTAATGTGTAGTAGGTGGGTATGGGGTTAAAACCCCTTCTGCTCTGTGAGCAGTGTTTTTTTGTTTAAATCTTTTACTTTATTTTTGTATTTAAAACAAAGACAGCGCAAACGCCATTGCACCCTACCTGCGGTATCTGTTTCAGTTCCTGCTTCTGGCCTGACGTCATCACACATGCCATCCTGTCACACGTGGTGTCTTCGTGGGATCCACCACAGCCTCCAACTCAGGCCAGAGAAAGGTACTGCAGGATTTTTCTTTCTTTTTTAAAAAGTCAATTTTGAATAGAGGACCAGGATGTGAAGGACAGAGGAAAGAGGAAGATGGGCAGAAGGCACCAACAACCTCCCCAGCGTCCAGCGCCCAGGGAGGGCCGCTGGGATGAGTGCTACCGCCTGGTGGACACGGCGAGTTGGTGCCCACTTTGTGAGGAGAAGGGCCATTCGATCCTCAACTGCTCCTGCCAGGAAAGGAGGAGGGGCGGCCGGAGGGCAGCTGGAAGGCTTGCCTCAGTGTGCTCGAGGCCGAGAACCTGTGCCCTACCTGCTGGGAACGGGGCCACTGGGTGGTTGGCTGCCCCGCTCTCCAGGAGGTGGAGGAGAAGGAGGAACTAGCGCCCAGACGGGGGGAATCCAAAGCCAGAGAGGCAGCTGTTCCCATCTCCAGCAGCAGAGGAGGAGTGCCTGCTTTCCCCATGTCCACCAGCAGCGGAGGAGTGCCTGCTGTCCCCATGTCCACCAGCAGCGGAGGAGTGCCTGCTGTCCCCATGTCCACCAGCAGCGGTTGCCTGCTGTCCCCATGTCCACCAGCAGAGGAAGAGTGCCTGCTGTCTCCATCTCCACCAGCAGAGGAAAAGTGCCTGCTGGTTGCGCCTTCAGAGCCGCACCCGTCCCCTGCAAGAGAGGGAGACCCGCACCAGTCCCTACAAGAGAGGGTGAGCCGCACCAGTCCCCTGCAAGTGAGGCAGAGCCGCACCAGTCCCCTGCAACAGGGGGAGACAACACGCTGCTCCCACCTCCGTCGCCAGGAGACTACACGCTGCTCCCTCCTCTGTCGCCAGGAGACTACACGCTGCTCCCACCTCCACCGCTTCCGCCACTAGGAGCAGAGCAGCAGGAGCTGCCTCTGCCTCCACCACCTCCACCAGGAGCAGAGCAGCAAGAGCTACCTCTGCTTCTATCACCTCCACTGGCAGGAGCAGAGCAGTAGGAGCTGCCTCTGCCTCCTCCACCAGCAGTGGTTGAATACCTGCTGGTTCCGCCTCCACCGTCATGGGAGGTCTGCTTACCCCTCCCACCTCCACCAGCAGAGGGTGAATACCTGCTGGTTCCACCTTCACCGTCGTGGGAGGACTGCTTGCCCCTCCCACCTCCACCAGCAGAGGGTGAATACCTGCTGGTTCCGAGAGTAAGAGCGAAAATAAACAAAACAAAACAAAACATATAGGATCAGTGAAGGCATTTCCCCAGCCTGACCTGTATTGGCTGTTAGATTTTTGTGTTTGTGATTTTTGTTTTGCTTAAATATTTATGTTGCTCTGTGAGCAGTGTTTTTTTGTTTAAATCTTTTACTTTATTTTTGTATTTAAAATAAAGACAGCGCAAACGCCATTGCACCCAACCTAGACTCCCAACAGAGCTCAACCAAGTTTGTGTAAAGTGCCGTACGATCCAGGAGTTGCTTCAACGAGTAAGTGTGCTAGAAATGGAGATGCAGGAAATGAGACAGCAACAGGAGCTTGAGGAGCTGGCACACCCACAATTCATGGAAGTCTGCACCCCTAGCAGACTGAAAGCCACCAGGGAGATGGAAGAGAGTCGAAACAGCTGGGTTCAGATAGGCAGAAGCAGGGAAAAAAAGAAACTTCGTCAAACACAACCACCAGAAATCCAAACATCCAACAGTCTGAGCCACTTCAACATTTAGATGACCAAAACCAACATCAAGAGAATGAAGGGAACAACATCCAGGACCCTGTAAACAGTGCTGGCCAGGCAGCAAAAAGAAGGGAGGTCACGATTGTTGGGACTCCATATTGAGAAACACAGCAAGTTCAGTTCGCAGTTTGGACCCCCTTACTACAACAGTGTGCTGCCTTCCAGAGCCTCTGTCAAGCACATCACTGAGAACGTGGACAGGCACCTAGAACGAACAGGAGATGACCCGGTAGTAGTCGTCCACATCAGTACAAACAACATTGGAAGAGACAGACCCCTGCAAAATAAATTCAGAGAGCTAGGAAGGAAATTAAAAGACAAGACCAAAACTGTGGTATTTTCTGGGATACTGCTGGCACCTTGCAAAGGACCATATGGACAGCTGGAAATACAAAATCAAAATGCATGGCTGAAATCATGGTGCACACAGGAAGGCTTCACCTGTCTTGAATATTGGAACACATTCTACAACAAGGACTATCTATATAGGTGGGACGAACGGCACTTAAACAGAAAGGGAACCAATCTACTCGGAGAAAGGATCCTTGAGGAGGTCCAGAAGCATTTAAACTAGAAAGGAAGGGGGGAGAAAACAAAAAAACAGAAGGGAGACCATCACAAAACAAGACCAACAACTCAGGTAAGACGACTATTAAATGTATTTAAGTTCATGCTAGAAGTCTCAGAAACAAAATGTTAGAACTTGAAGCTACTGCACTAACAAGTAACTACGATGTGATAGGTGTTACAGAAACTTGATTGTCTGAGAGTGATGGAGACGAATATAATATTAGTGGGTACACACTGTATAGGAAAGACAGGCAGGACAGAAGAGGCGGAGGGGTAGCGCTATACATAAGAAATAGTCTTGAAGCCCAGGTGTTAAATCAGGACAAAGAAAACAATGCAGAATCAATATGGGTCAGAATAATGGACAAAAACTCAAAGGGCATAATAATAGGAGCATGCTATAGACCGCCAAATTCAGACGCTGAGCAAAATAATCTGTTATACAATGACATTC
This sequence comes from Acipenser ruthenus, assembly GCF_902713425.1. Lineage (NCBI taxonomy): Eukaryota > Metazoa > Chordata > Actinopteri > Acipenseriformes > Acipenseridae > Acipenser > Acipenser ruthenus. Next base: position 5,301,181 of record NC_081222.1, read on the forward strand.
GAAATGCATGTAGAAAAGGAGAAGCCATACTAATGGGGGACTTCAACTTCCCCCGTATAAAATGGGAGAATTGCCGAGTGGGAGCGACAGGAGCCGAGACAAGTCGAAAAAAAAAAATTAAAAAAAATAAAGGCGTATCTCATGATTAGTCATACATGGTATCAGGTATCAGATAACAGGGGGCGGTCTGAAGTAAACAATTTGGCTGACTGAATCAGCGCACAGAAAACACGGACATTTTCAGAGCTTTTTTGAGATGTTATAGTAATAAAATAATGACTTGGATTGCATTATTGAGGAGTTTGGTGATAAAACGAGTGATCCGGAGATGATCGATCGGCATGTACGACTATTATTATTATTATTATTTATTTCTTACATAGGTGAAAGCTATAGCGAACGAAAGGGTGGGGTGGGGCTGGAGATGCCTAGTGTGTGCTTTGTTGATATGCAGGGCCATTTAAACCCGTTTGACTGAAAAAAAATACTTTTAAACAGCGCGTCTAAAATTAACTGCGCATGTGAAAATTAATTAGACCTGGCGTGCCTGACGCGCGATTAATAAATGGACCGCAAAGGGTTAATAGATCAATTAAAAAAAATATTCAGCAAAAAAAGGCACTTTACAGAGGATTTAAAAGGGACAAAAAACAAAGTACACAGAAAGAGTACTTGGAACTGCAAACACAAGTCAAAAAGGAAGTTAGAAAGGCCAAGAGAGAGATAGAAATCAATATTCCTATGGGGGCTAAAACCAATTCCAAAATGTTTTTCCAATATTATAACAGCAAGAGAACATTCAAAGAGGAGGTTAAATGTCTAAGAGACACAAATGGCAAAATCATAGATGAAGAAAAAAAAATAGCAAATATATTAAATGATTACTTTTCACAGGTTTTTACAAAGGAGGACACGGACAACATGCCCGACATGTCAACCTCTTCCTATCCAATTTTAAATAACTTTAGCATAACAAGAGGCAGAAGTGTTAAAGGGACTAGGAGCTCTTAAAATAAACAAATCCCCTGGGCCGGATGAGATCCTCCCAATAGTACTCAAAGAAATGAAAGAAGTTATTTACAAACTGCTAACCAAGATCATGTCTCTTGACACAGGGGGTGTACCGATAGACTGGAAAATAGCAAACGTAATACCGATCCACAAAAAGGGAGACAAAACCGAACCAAGTAAGTACAGACCAATAAGCCTGACTTCTATAATAAGATCTAAAATGGAATATTACCTATATGGTAACAATATCCTGGGAGGCAGTCAGCATGGTTTTAGGAAAGGGAGATCGTGTCTAACTAACCTGCTTGATTTTTATTTGAGGATGCAACATTGAAAATGGATAATTGCAAAGCATACGACATGGTTTATTTAGATTTCCAGAAAGCTTTTGACAAAGTCCACATAAAAGATTAATTCTCAAACTGAACACAGTAGGGATTCAAGGAAATGCATGCACATGGATTAGGGAGTGGTTAGCAGGTAGAAAACAGAAAGTACGGATTAGAGGAGAAACCTCAAAATGGAGTGAAGTAACCAGTGTTGTACCACAGAGATCAGTATTAGGTCCTCTGCTATTCCTAATCTACATTAATGATTTAGATTCTGGTATAGTAAGCAAGCTTGTTAAATTTGCAGACACAAAAACAGGAGGAGTGGCAAACACTGTTGCAGCAGAAAAGGTCATTCAAAATGATCTAGACAGCATTCAGAACTTCTTATGTTCTTACCTGCAGTATCTGTTTCAGTTCCTGCTCTGGCCTGACGTCTTCACACACTCCATCCTGTAACACGTTCTTAAAAGTCTATTTGTCCTTCTTAAAAATACTTGCCCCCTCCCCGTTGCACAAAACACACACAAAATAAATAGAATATAACTTGTAGGATTTTGGTTTAATTTAACAGTAAACACAATCAATCAATTAGTGATTAACAGGGGCGGATCTAGCCTTGTAGCTTGACTGGTTAACTAAATTATTCAAGACACACAAAAGGTTCCCCAAGGGGCTCCCGAGTGGCGCATCCAGTAAAGGCGCTCAGTGTGGAGTGCAGGATGTGCCCTATAGTCTGGACGTCGCGAGTTCGAGTCCAGGCTATTCCTTTGCCCACCGAGAAGGGAAGCTCCCAGGGGGCGGTGCTCAATTGGCCAAGCGCCGCCCGGGAGGAGGGAGGGCTAGGTCGGCCAGGGTATCCTTGGCTCACCGCGCACCAGTGACCCCTGTGGTCTGGTCGGGCACCTGCGGGCTTGCCAGTAAGCTGCCCAGGGCTGCATTGTCCTCCGACGCTGTCGCTCTAGGTGGCTACATGGTGAGTCTGCAATGTGTAAAAAAAGCGGTCGGCTGACGGCACACGCTTCGGAGGACAGCGTGTGTTCATCTTCGCCGCTCCCGAGTCAGCGCTGGGGTGGTAACGGTGAGCTGAGCTTAAAAATTGGGGAGAAAACAATAAAAACAAAATTGGCGACCACTAAAGTAAAAAAAAAAAAAAAAAAAGGTTCCCTGTGACCCAACCTGACATCAACAAATTTATGTGCAGTTTGGAACACATTTGCTCATACATTTATGTAACATACTAAGAGTACAACTATAATAAGCAATTTTCTTAATGTTGTACTGTAAATAGTTTTATAACTGCTGAACCCCAGATTTATAAAGTAAGTGTGTATAATCTGTCAAGTTAAGTTTCTCTGATGATTTTTTTTTTTTTTTACTGTTTTTCTACCAAAATGCACATTTACAGTAGGTTCCATCAAATATTGCAGACATAAAATATATATTTTTTTCTTTTGTTTATTTCTATGATATATTTATTTTACTTAATAGTACTACACTATACTTATAATTATAAAACGGATTGTTAGAATGCTGCATGCTGATTGGTCCATCAGTGTTCCAAGCCGTTACAGTATCCAGTAAAATGTCACGATTAGGAACTACTTACGAACAAAGACAAATCACTGCACCGTCTGCGCCACCAAAATCAAAGAACACGCCTGTCAAAATACCTGCTCTCATCGAAGATACGAACCAGGTTGCCATTTTAAATAAGACGCTGTTTTGGTATTTTATTTGTAGTACATACCAGTCATTTGCTGTAACTTCAGTCAGATACTCAGTGTTACTCCTTTCAGTTGGTATCAGCCGTCGTTTTGTGTAACTGACTCTTCATTAATTTTTAACACTGGATATTTTAATATTTTTCGACAGTATTTACATTATACTACACGCGATGTCTTAACCACCTGACTCTCGCCTTATATATATAGCATTTAAATATAAAAAATATGTAGATATGGTAAATAGCAAACTAGGTCAGCAACACTAAAATGGAAAGAAAAAAAAATTACATTTTTTGCTTGTTCTAAACAGTAAACGTTACGGTTTTTTAAAAACCTATTCCCAACAACTACACCGGGCTTGACCACGAGGTGTTAAATTACACAACACGATTTTTTTAAATCCGCTAATACTGCAGCGACTATGGTGTTTTTTGTTTTGTAACTTTGCTAGATTGCTGCATTTAAATGTCAGATTTATGTTAAAAAAGCAGTATAACTTATTTGCTCATTTACAAAAAACGTAAATAATACCTTAAGTTTTTAAGAGATGAACGTGTGTCTTGGTAGAGGCGCGCATCTTTAGGCAACCATTTCTCGGTGTGTTTGTAACCAATAGAAGATCAGCTTCTTCAACTGCTAGCCAATCAGAAGTAATAGGGGTGGGACGTAAACATTTTTAAAATGTTATGTGTAGGTGCTAGTTTTCCCTAATTTAGTTTTCAGAAACTTGCTTGGCTCTCTACAAATATAACCTGAGTGACTTTCTAGCAACAGAGCGAACACTGGAAAAATAAATAAATAAATAAAAACTACTTATCCAACGGGCAAAGTATAACGGCAAAACTTCTTGTCCGTCCTACAAATCTTGTTGTCCCGGGCGTCTGGCGATACGAATTGGCCACACCTGCTGTATGGTATTTTGCAGTACTAATATAACAAACTATGAGTGACTATAGTATTACTTGATATAAATTATTGTGTTATGTGCGAATGTAGGAATTGGCTTTCTGTGGTGATGTACTTTTTTCTTTCAAATAGCATATATCTATAATCGTTCGCATGTGTGTGCTGTAGAAGATGCTGTGCAGTGTTATAACTCGGTGTGTGTGTGCTGTAGCAGATGCTGTGTAATGTTATAACTCAGTGTGTGTGCTGTAGCAGATGCTGTGTTATAACTCAGTGTGTGTGTGCTGCAGCAGATGCTGTGCATTGTTGTGTAACTCAGTGTGTGTGTGTGCTGTAGCAGATGGTGTGCAATGTTATAACTCAGTGTGTGTGTGCTGTAGCAGATGCTGTGCAGTGTTAACTCAGTGTGTGTGTGCTGCAGCAGATGCTGTGCATTGTTGTGTAACTCAGTGTGTGTGTGTGGTGTAGCAGATGGTGTGCAATGTTATAACTCAGTGTGTGTGTGCTGTAGCAGATTCTGTGCAGTGTTATAACTCAGTGTGTTGTGCTGTAGCAGATGCTGTGCAGTGTTATAACTCAGTGTGTGTGTGCTGTAGCTGATCCTATATTATAATTATCAGTTTTGCACAATGAGATAGAATAAAAATAAAAGTATGGAAAAATACAGTTGTATTTACAGTAACAGTAAATAATAATATCAATAATAACAACAGTTCAGTGATATTTAACAGAATATGAACCCCAGTGGTGTCTTAGTGCAGAGCGCTCACCCAGTGTCCCTCAGGCTGTGACAGGCGGCCACATACTGGGCAGCCAGCTGGGCTGTGTGTCCCTCCCCCAGGAGGACAGATAGTTTTTCTGGGTTGGTCATTTTTGGAAAATGGGGAAGGGATATTGTACATTTTTCAAAATAATTTGTCCTTGTTTGGGAGTATTTATTGCAATTTAGGTGAAAGTGCATCTCTGTCTCTACCTCTCCTGTCTCACAGTGACCACACAGCCAATCTTCTCTGGGCAGCCAGGTTTTTCTGTGTCTACCTTTTTCTATGGCCAGGCTGTGGGCACTGAGCCTGTTCTTTGTCAGGATCTGTCTGCCTTGTATCTCTGACAGTGAAGAGATACTCTGCAGGGGTGTAGTTTCTGTTTAGGGCCCGATAGCAATTAAGTTTATTTTGGGATTTAGTTTCATTGGTAGCTGGTTAGCAGTGTTATGGAGGTTAGTGCAGTGAGCTTCAGGGCCAGCTGACTGATGGGACTCTTTTCTGGGCTCAGCCCTTGGGTTTGCAGGGTCTTATATTGTAGTGAGTCTGGGGGGCTTGTGCGGAGATGCATCCAGAATTTGAGTGCTCTTTTTTGGATGTGGATGAGCAGTGGGTAACAGCCTAATTCAGCCCTGCATGCATGATTAGGTGTTTTCCTCTGTACTTGTAATATATTTTTGCAGAATTCTGCATGCAGGGTTTCTGCAGGATGCTTGTCCCATTTTGTGTAGTTCTGCTGACTGAGTGGACCTCACTTCCATGTAGCGCATATATGTCAAAAATTTTGGACCAGATTCTAATGGGTATATTTATTTTATAGAGCCTTCTTTTGATGGCATAGAAAGCTCTGCAAGCTTTTTCTTTTAATGCATTCACTGCCAGGTCAAAGCTCCCTGAGGCATTGCTTGTTAGTCCGAGGTAACTGTAATTCCTAGGGCGGTGTTGCCTAGAGTAAAGTGGTATATGTTTTCCTGAGATCTGACCTTTTTTTTTGGAAGATCATGATTTTGTTTTGTTTTTTCAAATTCAATGCAAGGGCCCAGGTTTGACAGATCTGCTCTAGCAGAGCCAGGCTCTGCTGCAGCCCCTGTTCAGTGGGCGACAGCAAGACCAGGTCGTCTGCATAGAGCAGGAATTTGACTTCCATGTCATGTTTAGAGAGGCCAGGAGCTGTAGACTGTTCCAACATCACCGCTAACTCATTGATGTAAATATTGAACAGCGTTGGGCTCAGGCTGCAGCCCTGTCTCACTCCACGTCCCTGTGAGAAGAACTCTGTTCTTTTGTTGTCAATTTTTATTCCGCACTTGTTTTCCGAATACATTGATTTAATTATATCATAAACTTTACCCCCTACTCCGCTTTGGAGAATTTTATAATATAAACCCTTGTGCCAAATAGAATCAAATGCTTTTTTAAAATCAATGAAGCATGCAAACATTTTGCCCTTATTTTTTGTTGGGTGTGTTTATTAATAAGGGTGTAGGGTGGAGTTTTGGTAGAAACCCAATCTGACTCATATTCAGGACATTGTGTTTGGTAAGAAAGGCCAGTATTCGGGCGTTTAGAATACTGCAGAATACCTTCCCCAGGTTACTGCTCACATAGATGCCCCTGTAGTTGTTGGGGTCGAATTTGTCTTCATTCTTGTAAATTGGGGATACAAGCCCTTGGTTCCAGAAGTCAGGGAAACAGCCTGTATTCAGTACCAGGTTGAATAATTTAAGCAAGGCCTTCTGCAGCTCAGGGTTGCTGTATTTGAGCATCTCAGTTCTGATGCTGTCAGGGCCACAGGGCTGCGGCGTAGCTAAGGTGCTGCTGGGGGGCGTTGTGCCTGGCAGGGGTAGGTCTGGGGGAGGGGGGGTGCTGCATGGAGGGTGTGGCACCCGGGGGTTTCTTCCTGCGTTGGACTATGTTGGGGGTGTTGAGACGGGGGCTGGTTGGACCATCGCCTTGGGCTGCATCCTTCAGGGTCCTGGTGAAGACCCCCACCCCCTTCTTGTTGAGGTGCACCTTGTCGTACAGGTGCCAGGGGCTCACAGCAGGATGGTGTGCCAGGTGCACATTGGGCAGGGTGGCGCAGCCCCTGGCTAGCTCTGTGTTGATGGAGTCGATGATGTGTGGAGGGGGTGTCAGCTTGTGGTAGCAGTGTGGAGATGACCACTCTGGAGTCGGGTAACTCCAATTAGACTCTCTTTGCCACCCTCTTCATGGCTCTGCCAGTGTGCTCCCCAGCGTGTGGCGGTCCAGCAGCTGCAGGGCTCGCTCTGTGTTCACACAACTGATCTTGTTCACCTGACGGCCGGGGAACAGCCTCCGCGTGTCAAGGTATTTCCCACTGGAGTCAATGAGAAGTGCCACTTCTGCTTTGGTCTTCTTTATGGCTGGTGTGTTTGGGAGGGGCTGTGTGTCAGTGGGGGGGGCAGTGTCAGGGCTGTGCTGTGTGTGGGGGGAGGGCTGTGTGTCTGTGGAGCTGCTCCCTCAGCCCCTGAAGCTCCTTGGTGTGGGTCCTCTCTCTGCGCTTCATGTCCTCCATGACACTGGCCAGCTGGGCTCTCAGGTCTTCGTTCTCCAGCTGCAAGTTTCTCACCTCAGTAATCAGTTTGCTGACGGCCACCCTGCTCTCTCTCTTCATCTGGCTCACCTCATCTCGCAGCTGCTGGGTGAGGCTGGCGTCGGACAAGCTAGCTAGGGTGAGCTCCCTGAACTCAGCAAACTCCAGCTCCAGCTGGGCCAGGCTTTCCCGCAAGTGCTGGGTGCAGCTGAGCAGCTGGCTGGTGTTGGGGTGTGTCATCTGCGATTGGTGCTGTGTTTTCATGGTTGGGGTCGGTGGTTGCCAAGTGTATTTTTTCCATCTCTACCTCTTCTTTCAGGGGTTGAAATGATTCCTCAAAGAAGTTGAGGCTGGCCTCATTTCCCTGGATCACCACAGTCCCATTGTGGTATATGTTTATAGTTAGGACTGAGTCTGAGTCCTCTCCCACAACAATTTGTCTTGTGTGCCAGATCCCTCTTCTTTTAATGTTTCCGTGCTTGCTACATATAACAGCGTGCCAGGTTTTGGGGTGTTCAGTGTGGAAGATGAGGTTGTTTTTTATCCTCTTGTCTCCTGTGTTAGTGTAGTCGGAGTACAGGCATTCAACTCAAAGTGTGTTTTTGTGCTGTAGCAGATCCTGCGGGTAGGGGACACTAACCTGGACGGGCAGCTGGATTTCGAGGAGTTCAGTCGGTACCTGCGGGAGCATGAGAAGGAGCTCAGACTCATGTTCCGAAGCCTGGACAAGAACAACGACGGTGAGGGGTGTCCAGACACACACGCACCTTACACACCTTACACACAGATACACACCTTACACACAGATACACATCTTATACACAGATACAGACACCATACACACCTTACACACAGATACAGACACCTTACACACCTTACACACAGATACACATCTTATACACAGATACAGACACCATACACACCTTACACACAGATACAGACACCTTACACACACAGACATCTTACATAGACAGATACACACACACACACCTTAGACACAGATACAGACACCTTACACACACCTTACACACAGATACACACAGATACACATCTTATACACAGATACAGACACCATACACACCTTACACACAGATACAGACACCTTACACACAGATACACACCTTACACACAGATACACACCTTACACACAGATACACATCTTATACACAGATACAGACACCATACACACCTTACACACAGATACAGACACCTTACACACCTTACACACAGATACACACCTTACACACAGATACACATCTTATACACAGATACAGACACCATACACACCTTACACACTGATACAGACACCTTACACACCTTACACACAGATACAGACACCTTACACACCTTACACACAGATACACACCTTACACACAGATACACATCCTATACACAGATACAGACACCATACACACCTTACACACAGATACAGACGCCTTACACACACAGACATCTTACATAGACAGATACACACACACACACACACACACACACACCTTAGACACAGATACACACCTTACACACACACACCTTACACACAGATACACACCTTACACACAGATAGACACCTATACACACACACATCTTACATAGACAGATACACACACACACACCTTACACACAGATACAGACACAGTTACACAGACACCTATACACACATACCTTACACACACCTTACACGCAGATACACACACACAAATACACAGACACCTATACACACACACCTTACACAAACCTTACACACAGATACAGGCACCTTACACACACACACCTTACACACAGATACAGCAAAATGTGAGCCTGATAAGAGTTATATTAAGATTTCAGAAGCTATATTATGACTGTAGACGTATAGTATGACGTTATAGAAATTGTAAATGTTTTTTTTTTAACCTCTCTGTTTGTCTATCTGTCTGCAGGAGAGATCGATGTGTCTGAGATCCAGCAGTCTCTGCACAGTCTGGGGGTGTGTGTATCCTACGTGGAGGCAGAGAAGATACTGCTCAGGTGAGATCGTGTGTGTGTCTCTTTGTGTGTGTGTCCTTTCTCTTGAAAAAATATCCAGCGTAGATTGCTTCATATGTTTCATGCTTTTCTCAATGCACTGTTTGCAGTTGCCAACTGACGGCCATTGCCTGGTTACAGTTTGTGTGAAGATGGCGGACAGGCAACGATTGCATACATCACGCATGATTCGCTCTACAATAGGTTATCTTTGTATTCACCAACCATGGTGTGGACGGGTGCTAGTGAATGTCCAGATAGTAGTTCTCCCAAAAATGTCTGTTTTATTAAACAAACTCAAAATAAGCAGCCCCTCTACCAGCAAAGGTATCGGGGGGGTAGACGGAGGGTTTACAAACCCAAACAAAAAGTGCACGATAATCTTCAACCCACGTCCTCGTGCATGAAACAGTGCTCTTCAAATCCAGGGATTGTGGCGAGTGTCTGTGCTGTGCACTGAGGGGAGTGCTCAGGGGTGCGTGCTGGCTCAGCAGCGTCAGCACCTGCCTCTGTAATCCTCCTCTGCAAAATACAAAACAAAACACGTAACAAAAACAACACAGTACAGGCTCCGGCCGTATGTTACGTTTTCAGCCCTGTCCTGACTGTGTCTCTCTGCCCCAATGTTCCCAGTATGGATAAGGACGGGACGATGACTGTAGACTGGAACGAGTGGAGAGACCACTTCCTGTTCAACCCCATCACCAACATGGAGGACATCGCATATTACTGGAAACACTCTGTGGTGAGTACTGACCCAGACACAACCACACACACACCACAATTCAAACACACCACGACCCCCACACACCACAACCCACAACCCACACTCACCACAAACCACACTCACCACAACCCACACGCACCATAACCCACACATAACACACACCACAACACACCACAACCCAAACACACCACAACCCACATGCACCATTATTATTATTATTATTATTTATTTATTTCTTAGCAGACGCCCTTATCCAGGGCGACTTACAATCGTAAGCAAATACATTTCAAGTGTTACAATACAAGTAATACAATACTGTATTACACCATAACCCACACACAACACGACCCCCACACACCACAACCCACATGCACCATAACCCACACACACCACACACCACAACCCACACACAACAGACACAACACACACACACACCATAACCCACACCACAACCCACACACACCACAGCCCATCCGGAGAAACTTCATCAGTTTGCACCCATTCAGCTCACTGCCTAATCTTTCAGTGGTAGCTGAGTCTCTCCACTCACAAACCAGTACAAGAAAATATAATTGGTTAACTCAGCAGCTCTCGGCCAATCAGAAGTGGAATCGAGACAGCAGAACTGGCTGTGTTGTCGGGCGGGATTGAGAGGAATCCTTTTCACATGATGTGTTTTTATTTTGAGAGATGCTGGGCTGCTAGCCAGTATCCTGTGATGCACAGGGCAGGCACTGAGTCCACGCACCATCCCCTTCTCAGCCTGTAAAAGTTGACCACAGTAAATTTGCACCGTAATGCTTTTCCCATGGTTACATTATGCATTTACTGTAGTTTATCATGGTTTGTTTTTAATATGCTTCACCATTCCTCTCTGGGCTTCACAATGCTTACCTATCAGGGATGGGAATAAGACTCTCATTGCAGAGCAGTTTGAGCCAGTCCCGGTTTTACTATGAGTTCAATAAGACGCACCTGAGCTGGTTACCTATAAACTGTGTCTGATCAAGCTCGTAGTAAAACCTGGAATGGGTAAAACTGCTATGCAGTGGGAGTCTTATTTCCATTTTTGCTTATGCTTTACCATGCGTTCGCTGTGCTTTATTAAACTGCTATGCTTTTACTATAGGTTGTAAGGGAGAATGAGGGAGTGGGAGAGACAGACAGTCAAGTTGAAGGTGGTTAGATTAAACTCCAGTCTTAGTGAAAGAGAATGAGAGAGATTTTAAATCAAGCTGACGGTCGGCTACTGTAAGAGAAAGAGAGAGGGACACACAAGTCAAGTTGAAGGTGCAATTACAGTAAATCCTTTAGTTGTTTTGCTATCATAGATCCTGCATCTGCATTTAGCTTCAGTAATCCCCAAACTGGATTGTGATGTACAGTCTTCTCCTGCAACCAGCTACTGCACACACACACCTCATCCTGGGGAGACTGGGAGACGGGAGAGAGCAGCCTGTGTGCCTCGGGTCTGTCTGGCTCAGCTAACAAGACGATCAGAAACAGAAATAAGGGTGCTAGACCTGCCTTACTGTCTGTATATCTTACTGTCTGTCTCTCTCTCTGCTTGTCTGTCTATCTGTCTGTTTTTCTGCCTGCCTGTCTCTCTTTTTTATTGTGATGGCAGAGAGAAGCTGGTGTCAGAGTTTTTATAAAGCTTGCAGCAGCGCGGTGATAAGCATATGTGACGGGAATAATAATTATTTATTGAATCAATAACATAAGTCATTTTTTACTACGAAAATCACTAGAAAACTTACCTTTCTTTACACATTAAACTGACTAAATTAAACTCAGTAGTTCCGGTTAACTTTCTGTACAAATGTAAAAAATGACTTATGTTATTGATTCAATGAAGAATTATTATTATTGTTTTATTTTTATTGTTGTTGTTGTTATGTGTTGTAACAGTGCCACAACATAGCCCACTCTGTGACGATGTGATAACTCAAACGTGTAGGAATGTCACTTTTAATAATTAACGTGCTATTAAATAAATAATATTATTTGAAGGGAAAAAAAAACTTTGCTCGGTGGGGATCGAATCTACTACTCCTCCGTTGCAGCGCAGTTATCTTAACCTCTACACCACAGCGCTTCAGTAGGAAAACTAATAATATTTGTTTTAACTCCTGTTAGCAGCCAGCTTATTAAAGAGAACATTTTGAAAGTTTTGCTAGGAAACCTATTGAGGTAAGCGATTAAAAACAACAATAACAACAACAGACACAAATACATTAATCATAAAAGTGTTGTAGCGGACACACTTATTGGCTCATACTCATCTCAATTTGCATATTCCCAACCAGACCACGTGAACTCAGACCAGCATGCTACGCATAGCGGCTGATCACGCACAGCAGGGAGGGACAAAGAGACAAACCATACACAACCCATGTTTCCCAACACGCCCCGTTCACACAAGCGGTTCACAATTAATTCTTACAGTTTGCAATTATTGTCCAACATCTTTGAACACTTGCATGTGGTTACAAATGTTCACATGGAGAATATCTTTTGGGGACGAATTGTCATTGGGACCAATTATCGCGGGGAACAATTGTCTTTGGGACCAATTATCGCGGGGACCAATTATCGCAGGGACGATTTGATGTGCTCCCTGAGCTGATAGGTAACCATAGCGACGAATGTCCCGTTGAGATACAAGACTGTTACAGAGAAATATCCAACCAGGGAGATATTGAAATGAATTCCCCCTCACCCCTCTCTCTCTCTCTCACCCACCCCTCCCTCCCTCTGGCAGGTCCTGGATATCGGGGAGTGTCTCACGGTCCCGGATGAATTTTCGGAGCAGGAGAAGCGCACAGGGATGTGGTGGAAGCAGCTGGTGGCAGGGGGGATGGCAGGAGTTGTGTCCAGAACTGGCACTGCTCCACTTGACCGACTCAAAGTGTTCTTGCAGGTACTAGAGGGAGAGGGTTAGAGGAGAGGAGACAAGAGGGAGGGGTGGGGTAGAGAGAAAAGAGGAATGACTGAAAATCTTTTTGGGGGGGAAAGAAGGAGGTAACAATATATTGCAGCCTGCAGCCTCCTCATTGGAAGTACTGAGTAGAGACCTTTCAATACATCTACTAGTACTGTTAAACTGTTATTTTATTAAATATGTGTGTGTGTGTGTGTGTGTGTGTGTGTGTATATGTATATGTGTGTATATATATATAATATATATATGTACTGTATATGTATATACACACACACACACATACAGTGCCTATAGTAAGTATTCACCCCTTGGGCGTTTTCACAGTTTGTTGTGTTCTAACCTGAAATCTTGATGCATTTCAATTGGATTTTTTTCCTGGGTGGGGGGTGAAAAAAAAATCAATTAAAAATAAAAACCTGAAAAGTCTTCATTAGATAAGTATTCACCCCCTTTGCTATGACACTCCTAAATAAGCTCAGATGCAGCCAATTGCATTCAGAATTCACACAGTAAGTTAAATAGAGTCCATCTGTGTGCAATAAAAGTGGTTCACATGATTTCATATTAAATACACCTGTCTCTGTAAGGTCCCACAGTTGGGTGGTGCTTTCAAAGCAAAGATCAAGGAGCTTTCAAAACAATTCCAGGATAAAGTTGTGGAAAGGCACAGATCAGGGGAGGGGTATAAAAAGATTTCAAAGGCATTGAATATCCCTTGGAGCACAATCAAGTCGATCATTAAGAAGTGGAAGGTATACAGCACCACCCAGAATCTGCTTAGAGCAGGCCGTCTTCCCAAACTGAGCAGTCGGGTAAGAAGGGCATTGGTAAGAGAAGCCAGCAAGAGGCCAATGACAACTCTGAAAGACCTACAGCCTTCCATGGCAGAGATGTCCATGTGTCAACAATAGCTCAGGTACTCCACACATCTGGCCTGTATGGAAGAGTGGCAAGAAGGAAGCCCATGTAAAATCTCATTTGGAATTTGCAAAAAGGCATGTGGGAGACTCTGAAAAGATGTGGCAAAAGATTCTGTGGTCTGATTAAACAAAAATTGAACTATCTGGGCTAAATGCAAAGCATTATGTCTGGCGCAAACCCAACACAGCATATCAACCAGGTAACACCATCCCTACTTTGAAGCATGGTGGTGGCAGCATCATGCTATGGGGATGCTTTTCATCGGCAGGGACTGGGAAGCTTGTCAGGGTAGACGGCAAAATGGATAGAGCTAAATACAGGCGAATCCTTGAGGAAAACCTGCTTCAGTCTTCAAAAGACCTAAGACTGGGATAGAGATTCACCTTTCAGCAGGACAATGACCCTAAGCACACAGCCAAAGCGACACTGGAGTGGCTTAAAAACAAGAAAGTGAATGTCCTAGAGTGGCCCAGTCAAAGCCCGGACTTGAATCCGATTGAGAATCTGTGGCAAGACTTGAAGATTGCTGTCCACCAACGATCCCCATCCAACTTGACAGAGCTTGAACAATTTTGCCAAGAAGAATGGGCGAATATTGCATGATCCAGATGTGCAAACCTGGTAGAGACTTACCCCAAAAGACTCACAGCTGTAATTGCTGCCAAAGGTGGTTCTACCAAATATTGACTCAGGGGGGTGAATACTTATCTAACAAAGACATTTCAGTTTTTTTATTTTTCATTAACTGTTGTTTCACAATAAAAATGATCTTGCCTCTTTCAAAGTGTTGAGTAGGTTATGTTAATCAAAGGAAAAAAAATACCATTTAAATGCATCAAGATTTCAGGTTGTAACACAACAAACTGTGAAAATGTCCAAGGGTGGTGAATACTTACTATAGGCACATATATATATGGCTTTAATTTTTCAGTTTTTATTTTTTGTTGAGTTCACTGGTGTTTTTTCGGTTATTAAAAATAAACACCACTCAAAGACATACAGTACATTTTCAGATTCTATAAATTGCATGTGTGTTTTACCAATACATAAACAAACGTTAACTTACTATGTTGAAGTGAGGATGTCCACATTAGGATTCAGGCAATTTTGATAGAACTCTGAATGCATTTTGAATCCGAGAATTGAAAGAAATATTTTGTTTTATGTCCCATTACCTCCCACGTATCTGTCATACTGTAATGTTGGGTTTAGGATGTGGTGAGGAAATAACTATTATATCAATAATTCAGCTGGACGCAGACAGATTCCAATGTTCCAGTGTTATTACTGCAGCTCACACACTGTACACATTGTTTACCAACCGCTCAGCTCAACTCACTGCCTGGTTTTGTCAATAAAGCTTAAAGTACAAGACCCTTCAATAACTTTATACAAACAATGAGAAGCAAACACTAATAGTACATAAGAACATAAGAAATTTAGTGCACCTAAGTGTTGCCTGCCCTAACAAACAGTGCCTGGTAGCTGCACGTAGGCAGCTTGGCTTTCCCTGGCATGCGTGCCTGACAGGGACAAAGCACCACTTTTGGACGCCCCGACCACTGCAGGGCATACGTTTGGTCCCGCAGCGGATGAGATGCTGCAGCGCTGTCACTGCAAGTGGGAATCTGCGAAGGAGCTGGCTCGCCTGCTTCTCAAGTGACCACCTCCAAACCGGCGCCCTCGGCCCCAGCAGCCTCAAAGACCGGCACAGACAGCTGCGCCCGCTGCCAGAGGTTAATGCAGATTAATTTTGTAGTCTCTTGTATTAATTACATTGAATAATTAAATATTATTATATATAAATATATTATAGTAGGATCAAAAACTCAACTCAAGAATCTCAATATTGCTGCCTTGAACCTTAGAAACTGTCTGCTGCTGTCTTCCCCCACTGTACGAAGCCTTGGTGTACTTCTGGATAGTAACCTCTCCTTTGATGCTCAAATGTCCTCTGTAGTCAAATCCGAAACATAAGAACATAAGAAAGTTTACAAACGAGAGGAGGCCATTCAGCTCATCTTGCTCGTTTGGTTGTTAGTAGCTTATTGATCCCAGAATCTCATCAAGCAGCTGCTTGAAGGATCCCAGGGTGTCATCTTCAACAACATTATTGGGGAGTTGGTTCCAGACCCTCACAATTCTCTGTGTAAAAAAAAAGTGCCTCCTATTTTCTGTTCTGAATGCTCCTTTATCTAGTCTCCATTTGTGACCCCTGGTCCTTGTTTCTTTTTTCAGGTCAAAGTCCCCTGGGTCGACATTGTCTATACCTTTTAGGATCGCCGCATAGTCTTCTTTGTTCAAGACTGAATAGATTCAATTCTTTTAGCCTGTCTGCATACGACATGCCTTTTAAACCCGGGATAATTCTGGTCGTTCTTCTTTGCACTCTTTCTAGAGCAGCAATATCCTTTTTGTAACGGGGTGACCAGAACTGAACACAATATTCTAGGGGAGGTCTTACTAATGCATTATAAAGTTTTAACATTACTTCCCTTGATTTAAATTCAACACTCCTCACAATATATCCGAGAATCTTGTTGGCCTTTTTTATTGCTTCCCCACATTGTCTAGAGGAAGACATTTCTGAGTCAACATAAACTCCTAGGTCTTTTTCATAGTTCCCTTCGTCAATTTCAGTATCTCCCATATGATATTTATAATGCACATTTTTATTGCCTGCATGCAATACTTTACACTTTTCTCTATTAAATTTCATTTGCCATGTGTCTGCCCAGTTCTGAATGCTGTCTAGATCATTTTGAATGAGCTTTGCTGCTGCAACAGTGTTTGCCACTTCTCCTATTTTTGTGTCATCTGCAAATTTAACGAGTTTGCTTACTATACCAGAATCTAAATCATTATTGTAGATTAGGAATAGCAGAGGACCTAATACTGATCCCTGTGGTACACCACTAGTTACCTCGCTCCATTTTGAGGTTTCTCCTCTAATCAGTACTTTCTGTTTTCTACCTGCTAACCACTCCCTAATCCATGTGCATGCATTTCCTTGAATCCCTACTGTGTTCAGTTTGAGAATTAATCTTTTATGCTGGACTTTGTCAAAAGCTTTCTGGAAATCTAAATAAACTATGTTGTATGCTTTGCAATTATGCATTTTCAATGTTGCATCCTCAAAAAAGTCAAGTAGGTTAGTTAGACACGATCTCCCTTTCCTAAAACCATGCTGACTGTCTCCCAGGATATTGTTACCATATAGGTAATTTTCCATTTTAGATCTTATTATAGTTTCCTTAAGTTTACATGTAATAGAAGTCAAGCTTATTGGTCTGTAGTTACCTGGTTCGGTTTTGTCTCCTTTTTGTGGATCGGTATTACGTTTGCTATTTTCCAGTCTGTCGGTACAACCCCTGTGTCAAGAGACCGTTGCATGATCTTGGTTAGCGGTTTGTAAATAACTTCTTTCATTTCTTTGAGTACTATTGGGAGGATCTCATTTGGCCCAGGGGATTTGTTTATTTTAAGAGCTCCTAGTCCCTTTAACACTTCTGCCTCTTGTTATGCTAAAGTTATTTAAAATTGGATAGGAACAGGTCGACATGTGAGGCATGTTGTCCGTGTCCTCCTTTGTAAAAACCTGTGAAAAGTAATCATTTAATATATTTGCTATTTTTTTTTTTCTTCATGATTTTGCCATCTGATTTTGCCATTTGTGTCTCTTAGACATTTAACCTCCTCTTTGAATGTTCTCTTGCTGTTATAATATTGGAAAAAACATTTTGGAATTGGTTTTAGCCCCCTTAGCAATATTAATTTCTCTCTCTCTCTCTCTTGGCCTTTCTAACTTCCTTTTTGACTTGTGTTTGCAGTTCCAAGTACTCTTTCTGTGTACTTTGTTTTTGGTCCCTTTTAAACGCTCTGTTAAGTGCCTTTTTTCGCTGAATATTTTTTTTAATTGATCCGTTAAACCATTTTGGCCATTTTGTTTTAGATTTAGATTTGTCTACTTTTGCGATGTAATTGTTTTGTGCCTCTAGTACTACATTTTTAAAAAACAGCCATCCTTTTTCTGTGGATGTTTTCTGTATTTTACTCCAATCTACTTCTGTTAGTCTCTGTTTCATACCTTCATGGTTTGCTTTTCTAAAATTATAAACCTTAGCTTTAGTCATTACTTTTGGGGTTTTAAAAATTACTTCAAATGAGACCATGTTGTGGTCTGAGTCTGCCAATGGCTCTCTGACCTCTGTTTTAGTTATTCTGTCTTCATTGCTTGAAAAGACTAAATCAAGGCATGCCTCCCCTCTAGTCGGTGCCTTGACAAATTGCGTTAGGAAGCAGTCATTTGTCATTTCCACCATTTCAATTTCGTCCATCGTGCTCCCCACCGGGTTCTCCCATTTTATACAGGGAAGTTGAAAATTAGTATGGCTTCTCCTTTTCTACACAGATTTCAAATGTCATTGTATAACAGATTATTTTGCTCAGCGTCTGAATTTGGCGGTCTATAGCATGCTCCTATTATTATGCCCTTTGAATTTTTGTCCATTATTCTGACCCATATTGATTCTGCATTGTTTTCTTTGTCCTGATTTAACACCTGGGCTTCAAGACTATTTCTTATGTATAACGCTACCCCTCTGCCTCTTCTGTCCTGCCTGTCTTTCCTATACAGTGTGTACCCACTAATATTATATTTGTCTCCATCACTCTCAGACAACCAAGTTTCTGTAACACCTATCACATCGTAGTTACTTGTTAGTGCAGTAGCTTCAAGTTCTAACATTTTGTTTCTGAGACTTCTAGCATTAAGATAAATACATTTAATAGTGGTCTTACCTGAGTTGTTGCCCTTGTTTTGATGTAGTCTCCACTCTGTTTTTTTGTTTTCTCCCCCATTCCTTTCTAGTTTAAATGCTTCTGGACCTCCTCAAGGATCCTTTCTCCGAGTAGATTGGTTCCTTTTACATTGAAATAACACAGTGCTGCTATAAATGTGGGTAGGTCCCTTCATTAGTTGGAAATGAGAACAACTCCATATTGGTTTTCTTCTCCCCACAACCACTTAGACAGCACAGATGTGTTTTTTATTATTATTATTATTATTATTATTGAACACAACATTAATCCTAATAATACATCAAAATACAACATGCGATGGAAACATGTCCAGTGTGAAAGACGTCTACTACCCAAAATGAAAGCAGGTACAAGTTCCTTCCTTATGGAAAATTAGACGGACCATGTTTGTCACACAGACTAGTGTGTTTCCACACAGAGGTAATATAGCTTATACAACGCTTCACTGGGCATGCGCCGGTACAGTTCAGAGCACATGAGGGTACATATACATTCGGAACAGCAAGGTGGGATAGTTTATGTTTTATCTTTCATGTAGTGTTGATATAAAGTATTGTGCAAAAGTTTTAGGCAGGTGTGAAAAAATGCTGTAATGTAAGAATGCTTTCAAAAATAGACATGTTAATAGTTTATATTTATCAATTAACAAAATGCAAAGTGAGTGAACAGAAGAAAAATCTACATCAAATCAATATTTGGTGTGACCACCCTTTGCCTTCAAAACAGCATCAATTCTTCTAGGTACACTTGCACACAGTTTTTGAAGGAACTCGACAGGTAGGTTGGCCCAAACATCTTGGAGAACTAACCACAGTTCTTCTGTGGATTTAGGTAGCCTCAGTTGCTTCTCTCTCTTCATGTAATCCCAGACAGACTCGATGATGTTGAGATCAGGGCTCTGTGGGGGCCATACCATCACTTCCAGGACTCCTTGTTCTTCTTTACGCTGAAGATAGTTCTTAATGACTTTCGCTGTATGTTTGGGGTCGTTGTCATGCTGCAGAATAATTTTGGGGCCAATCAGATGCCTTCCTGATGGTATTGCATGATGGATAAGTATCTGCCTGTACTTCTCAGCATTGGAGACCATTAATTCTGACCAAATCCCCAACTCCATTTGCAGAAATGCAGCCCCAAACTTGCAAGGAACCTCCACCATGCTTCACTGTTGCCTGCAGACACTCATTCGTGTACCGCTCTCCAGCCCTTCGGCGAACAAACTGCCTTCTGCTACAGCCAAATATTTCAAATTTTGACTCATCAGTCCAGAGCACCTGCTGCCATTTTTCTGCACCCCAGTTCCTGTGTTTTCGTGCATAGTTGAGTCGCTTGGCCTTGTTTCCACGTAGGAAGTATGGCTTTTTGGCTGCAAGTCTTCCATGAAGGCCACTTCTGACCAGACTTCTCCAGACAGTAGATGGGTGTACCAGGGTCCCACTGTTTTCTGCCAATTCTGAGCTGATGGCACTGCTGGACATCTTCCGATTGCGAAGGGAAGTAAGCATGATGTGTCTTTCATCTGCTGCAGTAAGTTTCCTTGGCCGACCACTGCGTCTACGGTCCTCAACGTTGCCTGTTTCTTTGTGCTTCTTCAAAAGAGCTTGGACAGCACATCTGGAAACCCCTGTCTGCCTTGAAATTTCTGCCTGGGAGAGACCTTGCTGATGCAGTATAACTACCTTGTGTCTTGTTGCTGTGCTCAGTCTTGCCGTGGTGTATGACTTTTGACAGTAAACTGTCTTCAGCAACCTCACCTTGTTAGCTGAGTTTGGCTGTTCCTCACCCAGTTTTATTCCTCCTACACAGCTGTTTCTGTTTCAGTTAATGATTGTGTTTCAACCTACATATTGAATTGATGATCATTAGCACCTGTTTGGTATAATTGTTTAATCATACACCTGACTATATGCCTACAAAATCCCTGACTTTGTGCAAGTGTACCTAGAAGAATTGATGGTGTTTTGAAGGCAAAGGGTGGTCACACCAAATATGGATTTGATTTAGATTTTTCTTCTGTTCACTCACTTTGCATTTAGTTAATTGATAAATATAATCTATTAACATGTCTATTTTTTGGAAGCAATGTTACTTTACAGCATTTTTTCACACCTGCCTAAAACTTTTGCACAGTACTGTACACTTTCATAAATATGTATGCACATTTGTGATTACTCAAATTATGGAATATATGTTTGTACAAGTAAATATATTTCTATTTATTTATTAGGCTTCCAGGCCAGAATGGCCGGGAAGCCTATTGTTGTAAAGATTATTATTATTATTATTATTATTATTATTATTTTTTTTTTTTTTCTTCCTCCCTCCCAAATTACAAAAGCCTATAACTTTTAAACGGCTGCACCAAAACTCATGAAATTTGGCACGGATGTAGAGGACTATGGGATGCTGTGGCGGCTTTTGGTCACATGGTGTGGCAGCCATCTTGGATTTAATGAAAATTTTGGGAAATTTTCAAATGTCTTCTTCTCATGAACGGTACATAGTACAGCTGTGAATTTTTGTACATAGTGCGCTCATGTCCATGATTGATTCTACTTAAGGAAAAGTTGATCGGTCACATGGTGTGGAAACTATGTGCCATTTTGCGTAAAACGCTTAAACGACATCTCCTCATGAACCGTTTGGCCGATTGACGTGAATCTTGCGTATACGTTATCTTTGTAGTGTCCTCTAAAAAAGTTATTCAGGAAAAGTTCCTACATGAACAGACATGGCTGCCATGAGTCAATCAATGTGGGTGATGTGGCATTTTTGCCCAAATAATACCCTGAAATGATACATTCCCACCACTAGGGACAGCTGTTGTCATGGAAACGTGAGCAAGGTCTAGGGAAAAAAGGCAGCATTTTTTTTTGCTGGTGTCTGGCAAGAACCGTTTTACTAACTCGTGTAACTTACAACACAGTAATTACACTGGAAAGGCTAGTATTAAATTACACACACACTACAGTGTACAATGCCACATACTGTAACTAAGAACTTATTTTTTTTAAGAACTGTTGCAGCTGCAGCAACGCTGGGAAAAGAAATGCTCCACGCGCGCTCACGAAATACGAGACTAATGACTGTAATCTCTGCCCTAATGTTGTTTATTTATTTAAAATAACCTTGTGGACATGCAGAGATATACAGGACTGTAGATATACTGAAACATCTCGTGCTGTATAGAAATGTCTTTTAATCATTTTTTCTTTTTTTAAAAACGCTGTTGTAACAACAGCAGGCAAAAAAAAAAAATCGGCACGTATTTTTAAACCACAACACAATCGTAATACTAATATGTTTAATACATGCGCTTTACAAGTCACACGAATACAGTTTGCTTAAAAATCGTCATATAATTATTTTTACAACAGTCACAAATCCTGAATCTTCTACAAAAAAAGCCGCGCGTGTAAGCCATTGAAAAGACGCTTTGGAGGGGGGGAGGGGGGGTCGACTTGAAAGACAAGCTTGCAAAGTAATGAGTGCCATAGACAAAACTGTTCAAAATCGCTTGCTCTATTAAATACAATTGTAAGGACGAAGATCGCGTGGTTATTCACAGAGAATCCCTCCCCAAAACAGCTGTCATTTTAGTGTAATAGGAGCTGATCAGCTTGTTCTGCTGTAATGTGCTTTGTTTACTTAAAATAACCACGTGGACATACAAGTGTAGCCAGGCAACCGCAGGGAAACATGCGTGTTGTAGTTATGTCGAGCTAGTAAATAAAAATAAATAAATAAAAATAAATAAAACTACAACGAGCAGAACTTCAAAAGCGCATCACGCTCTGTCTGTCCCTTTAGAACTGCAGTGCTGTCTGACACTCGTGCTGTCAGACAGCGTAAAGACGTGAAGCAGGCAGCAGTGATGAACTAAGCCTGCCGTGTACTTGTGTAATTATGTTATCACAAAAAAAACGCACTTATTTTTAAACCAGCACACAATCGTAATACTAATATATTTAATACATGAGCTTTACAAGTCACACGAATACAGTTTACTTAAAAATCGGGGGGGGGGGGGGCACTTTAAAGTGTATCTTTCATTAACTGGTTATTTCAGTTAAATAAATACCAGCTGACCAGCTTCTCTGCTATAATGTTAAAAGTAACCTCGTGGACATGCAGGCAGAAGCCAAAAAAAAAAAAAAAACAACACCTGCACTATTCTTTTTAACACTAGAACCGCCAGGGTAGTCATTTTGACGGTTTTCACTTTTACAATTTAAATTACTATGCGTGTGTTAAAGATCCACGGTTGTCTGTTCTTGACTTTTCCGAAATACATGTATTGAATATACTGACGACGTTTGAAAGTCACAATTGCAAAAATAAAAAAAGTTCAGAGCACTTCTACCTAGAACCGCCAAAAGTAGTCATTTTGACGGCTTGTTACAACACATGCTTTTATTATTAATATAACCTACAATGCGCTATATGGCCCTATATGCGCTAAAGCCTTTTATATTTATTTTTTCATTTAAATACGATGTTTCAGCTATGCAAATGTTAGATATGATGTTCATAAATAAAACCTTTGAGTTGTATCTGATAGTTTGGGGGGGGGTGTACTTTGCAAGCGTAGCTTTAATTAACTGGTTATTTCATTTAAATAAAAGTATATACACAACGGTTAAGAATCGCTTGCTCTATAACTGTGTTATTTTATAATTAGTCATAGCCATAATCTTATACCTATTTAACTTTATCTTGTTACCTGTAGTATCCCACTATTAGAACAAAAAACGAAATATCACTGTGTTTTACATTAACAAGCAGAAAAAAAAAAAAAAAAGTTTGGCCTTTAACTACGGGGTGGTACAAGGTTGCCCTCTTGTGGCGAACTGTACAACAGTCTGTGGCGACAAAGACTGCTTTGGAAAATCTGACCACAAGAGGGCGCTTATGACCATGAAAAGCATATACTGCTTAATACTATTATCACATCTAACAGTAAATTATATAATGGTTAAAAAAATACTGTGCCCAGTTTATTTTTTAACAGTGTAAAATTGACATTCTTTATATTATTTGAATTTTTATTCATAAAATTACTTCAATCTTGGGGTGTACAGAAAATTGACAGCCGGGGTATTTCAAATATGCAACTGAAAGTTCAACAGCGCGAATTGCACTCCCACAACAAATCACAAGTAGTTATCAAAATGAATAATAAATCAACATTTATAAAATACTAACCGTTATCCTGCAAAAAACACACACGATAAAATGATGCTTTCCAATTAACAACATGTTCGTCTGATTTCCATTTTCACGAGTCTCAAACCGTATCTTGTTCTGCTGTAAAGGCCTGGAAGCCTTCAAGTTGCCTGCAGCTTCTAGTTTATTTATTTATTTATTTATTGTATTTGTATAGTGCCTTTCACACCATGGTATCTCAAAGCGCTTTACCGAAAGTATGCATCATCATCATCATCATCATCATCATCATCAAAAAACCCAAACAAACAGTAAAACACAAAATGAACAACATACAATTGTATTAATAATAGCAATAAATAACATAGTAAATATCTAGATAAGACCATTATAAAAACACAGGAAATAAGTAAAAAATACAAGGAAATAAATAAGAATGATAGATAAAATTTTTAAAAAAAATTAGCAGATAAAAATAGGAACCAGCAACTTTATATCTAAGTTAGGTTAAAAAAGTGAATTTGTAAAAGCGAATCTATAAAAGCTAATCTATAAACAGTGTATGTATATAATTTTGATATTCAAATAACATGTCCTTGACACATTTCTTTTAATATGGGAAGCGTAGTAACCGGTCTTTCCCCAGTCACATTTTAATGTGCAATTGTATATACACAAACTATACTTTTATACCTTGCTGTGCTTTTCCTGTAACAGATGACCTGGGGCGTGGATTTCTACTAGGGGACAGTGGATCCACCGTAGGTCTTTCCTCATGACCCCATATATCAACCCAGTGAGTGGTGCAGAAGAAGAGCAGAGTAGGGCACACCAGTACTATGAGATGAATTGTGGAGAGATGTATAGGCAGGCATATGAAATGCTTACATGACGAATTGCGCCTATGTCCAGAAAGAGCAGCAAATGCCATTACAGCTACCATCATTCTGCACAACATTGTCAGAAAGAGGAAAATTCCTCGATATAGAGGAAATAGATGCAGCTGATGAAGTAGAAGTTACAGACGAGGGTGCCCAGTTTAATTATGAGGGCCCTGCTTTTAGTGATGGGATTGCAGCAAGGAGAATCCTCACGCGTGTGATTCTTTTGCTGGGACACTCCCTCATACAGCCCTGGTAAATGCAGCTCTTCCAGTCTATTCCATTTCAGGATCAACAGGTTAATTATTTGATTGATCTGAACCTGTCAATCCTGCAATGGAATGCAGTGACCAGCCACATTTGCCCAGTTTAAATGTAGTTGTATATAGTTGTACTACTCGATATTGAAATTGTATATAGTTTTATTTTCAAAATAATCATAATATATGAATTGTAATGGAAACAAAAGTAAAAATATTCAGTAGCAGTTATCATTCAAAGTTAATTTGTATCAAGATATTGTGATAGACCAAGGGGCAGGGTGATCAATGGGAGATATGTCAGGGCAGATATTTTAACAGTGTTGTGCCCTCGTTCAAAATGTCCGACACCAGAGCGCTTACAAGAGACAAAATGGTCACCCGGGAGAACTGCAATTACCAGAATCCTGGGTGAAGCTACGGGGTGGGGGTCAGCGTACCTGCACGGGGTGGGGGTCAGCGTACCTGCACGGGGTGGGGGTCAGCGTACCTGCACGGGGTGGGGGTCAGCGTACCTGCACGGGGTGGGGGTCAGCGTACCTGCACGGGGTGGGGGTCAGCGTACCTGCACGGGGTGGGGGCCAGCGTACCTGCACGGGGTGGGGGTCAGCGTACCTGCACGGGGTGGGGGTCAGCGTACCTGCACGGGGTGCGGGTCAGCGTACCTGCACGGGGTGGGGGTCAGCGTACCTGCACGGGGTGGGGGTCAGCGTACCTGCACGGGGTGGGGGTCAGCGTACCTGCACGGGGTGTGGCCAAATCACATAAATAGGGCTTTCTGGCAAAGTGGTTAATAGTGTACAGGTGCAGGTAATTAAAGAACAGATCCAGGTGAAAAGGTTTATTTTTATTATTTGTTTTTGTCCAGTGACTGACGGCAAAACAAATAGGCGTGTATTACTTACATTTATAATCCCCCAAGCTGGTCCCGAAATAATAGTCCCGTTCTTGTATCACTACATTAGACACAATACATATACACAAGTCCGGTTAGTGCGTGAATTAGTGATTGTGGTGCAATACAGTTTTACAGTGGTACAAGTGAAGTGCTGTTCTGGGTTTGTGCTGGCCTCTGAAACGAAGGAACAGATAGCATTGCTTCAACCCCTATTTATACCGTCACTCATGACCCCTTGGTAAACGATTGCAGCTGCTTTTTATGATCTGCAGCTGCCACACCATCTCCCCTCTGGGTCAATGAGTTAGTGTACCGAAGCTCCGTCTCTTTTCTACATGACCGACTTCCTTTTAACGCTGTGAACAAAGTGTCAGGCCAAATAGTCCAGAGTACTCCTGTTCCCTTTACTTAGCGCCCTCACAGGTCTCTGTCACAGGCTTATCTTGGCCAAATCATAGAGAGAGTTGGAGGAGACACAGCATGCTGTGTGTATTTGAGAGAGAGAAACCTGAACTTTGCAAACCTTGTAAACTGTGTATGACCTGGACTGTTTGGACTTCCTTGCCAGAGAAAATAAAAAACACATGTACAGCCCTGTTTGAACAGAAGTTATCTTGTGGGTCTCGTGTAGTGTCTCTCTTGCTGATTTGTGTACAAGTTCACCTTTACAGACAGTACTTTGGTACAGTATGCATATTTCATTTATTGTTTCTTGGGCCTCATTTACGAAAGGGCACTAAATTTGGAGTGAGCATGCACGTAATGTAGTGAGCCTAACATGCGTGGTAAATCTAAATTTACTGCCCCATTTACTAACAGAGAACACATGAAAATACATGCACAGTATTTGGCTAATTTACATACCATACCGTGCACACTACATGTATTGTAAGCGATTAATGTGCACGATAATGTCAGAGACTTACCCATGACCACCGTGATATCAAAAGCCCCAACAGTCCAGGCGTATCTTTTGTTCAGTAGCTTATTGTGAAGGTGGAGGTGGCTTACGGTGACCGAAAATGAGAGATCAACAGTCACAGCACTCCGCAGAGGCAACCTAAAGTGAAACTGCACTGCTTACCTTTTAATTTTAACATGTGTTCCTTGCCTGATGTAAAAAATTAGTAAATGCCTTTTTCCTTTCTCCTTTAATGCATATACAATAAAAGTCATGTTGTGCAATGGCATATTTTTCTTTTTGCTCTGCTTACTCGAGAAATATTGATATATTGTGAGAAGTGTTGAATTTAAATCAAGGGAAGTAATGTTAAAACTTTACAATGCATTAGTAAGACCTCACTTAAAATATTGTGTTCAGTTCTGGTCACCTCATTACATAAAGGATATTGCTGCTCTAGAAAGAGTGCAAAGAAGAGCAACCAGAATTATCCTGGGTTTAAAAGGCATGTCGTATGCAGACAGGCTAAAAGAATTGAATCTATTCAGTCTTGAACAAAGAAGACTACGCGGTGATCTGATTCAAGCTTTCAAAATCCTAAAAGGTATAGACAGTGTCGACCCAGGGGACTTTTTTGACCTGCAAAAAGAAACAAGGACCAGGGGTCACAAATGGAGATTAGATAAAGGGGCATTCAGAACAGAAAGTAGAGGCATTTTTTTTACACAAAGAATTGTGAGGGTCTGGAACCAACTCCCCAGTAATGTTGAAGCTGACACCTTGGGAACCTTCAAGAAGCTGCTTGATGAGATTCTGGGATCAATAAGCTACTAACAACCAAACGAGCAAGATGGGCTGAATGGCCTCCTCTCGTTTGTAAACTTTCTTATGTTCTTATGAGACATACCCTTAATTCTCTTCCTTGTCAGCATTGCGACCCTGCAGTGCAGGCTCCATGGATCGGGGTGACAGTGCTATGTGAGTCCAATCAATAGCACACATCCTGTAAACCTGGCCTCTGTGTAGAAAATGTAATATAATTCCCTGTGAGCTTTAGCAGGGCTTTTTTTGTTTGATGTAAATTGCAGTTTATTAAATAGGTTGCAGTTAAAGCTTAGCAACATAGTTTAAAATAAATAGTTCATACTCTAAAGCAGGGGTGTCAAACATACGGTGCGCGGGGCAATTTTTGGCAGCCCACCCATTAGTTTCTAAAATTGCATTGATGTACTATATCATTTTGGAATTCTTTAAAACAACCTGCCTCTTAAATATTATATACATATTCAACATGTGCAGTCTGCATTGTATGAGTGACATTCCCATTAAACCAGTCACAGCTCAGAGGTAGTAAAATATCCAATCAAATAGCACACAGAATGCGTTTCCTCACGCATACATGTAACAGCACAGAACACATCATTTTGATTAGGATACGAAGGTTGGTTTATTTCACTTTGTGTAAAATTTAAAATCAGTAGCCAAAAGTAGCTGGAGTAGTTTCGTGGAGGCGGAACACAGAAGATTCCAAAATCGTTGGCAGATGATTATTTATTCACTGAATAAGTTTTCACTGCAGGCAATATGTCTGATTTGCATTGCAACAGGTGCAGTTATGAAAGATTATAACATACAACGTCACTATGACACACTGCACAAAGCAACGTATTTTGAGTTGACTGGAAATGAAAGAAACTAAGTTCTCTCAATGAAAGGTTTTTTGAAAATGAGAAGAAAAAATGAAATTGCTGTGGATGCCATGAACAACACAGGAAATTACTTTTTCAACTTCAAGAAGCTATGAAAAGTGCAGAATTACCTTGGAAGAAACTAACTTGGATAACAACAGAGGGTGCACCATATATGACTGGACAAAAGAGTGGACTGGCTAGCAGTGCTGAAAAAAAAATTAAAAGAAATGCGGGGCGTGGCTATGGCTTGCTGCTGAAAGGACACAAAAATCTGCTGTGCTGTTTACCACTTCTTATCCTTTACAATTCTTCAAGAAAACACGAGTTTCAACTCATTCTGATCTCTGTGGATATACAACTTGATTATCTTCCTAAAAATGCCTAAAAATAATAAGTCAAAAAGAGCTGATTTAATAAATGAGAGCGTGATCGAGACGGAGGCCTGTGATCCACCCTCACCGTGGACTAGCAATCCCGATGCCGATGCTATTCAAGGTAATGGCCGGGACCGTCTCTCTGGTAAAATACTGAATGAAATCCGTTTAATGAAAGAGGACTTCTCCTTGAACTTGAACGGTTTGTTAGAGGCGGTGGACTCTATTAAAGGGGACATAAGAGACATTTCCGGGAGGCTGACACAGGCCAAAACTCGAATTAGCGATGCTTAAGACAACATAACTACTCTACAATCGAAAACAGGCCGCGTGGATAAAGACCTGACAGCTCTCATCCTAAAAGTGGACGAATTGGAAAATCGTAACCGCCAATCTAACTTAAGACTAATTGGTCTCCCCGAGGGTACGGAGGGCAGGGATGCAGCACTCTTTTTGGAGACATGGCTGCTGGTGGTTCTGGGCTCTGCAAACTGTCCGTCACCCCTGATTATCGAAAGAGCGCATAGACTGACAGGACCAAAACCCGCTCCAAATGCTCTCCCAAGAGCTCTCATTATGAAGTTTCTCAATTCCAGAGATAAAGAACGAGTGCTGTACATTGCCAGGAACAAGGGCAGGGTGATGTACGAAAATCATCATGTCATGTTTTTCCTAGACCCGTCGGTAGATCTACATAAACAGCAACGACAACTCGACGGAATTAAACAAGATCTGAGGGCCATGGACATCCGCTACGGATTTATATTCCCTGCGAGGCTATGTGTTACCTTAAAGGCCACTCACATTTTTTAATCTCCTTTGGCAGCTGAGGTGTTCCTTAAAAGATAAAGCGAATAGATGTTTGAAAATCCTATCCAACTCACTAATGAGGACTCAACATTAAACAAGAGACTTTTCTTTCTAGAGAAGTACAGTAGTGAGTTATGTCTGTCCCCTTCTCCACCCCCTTTTTTTAATTTTTTTTATTCGTAACCTGCTGAGAGTGTGTTATCCTTTTTTTTTTTTTTAAATATATATTTTCTGAAATATAGAGGAAGCTACTAGCAGGGATGGAGGGGGTTATTAGGCTTTCTGTGCATACTGTATAGGGGGCGTGTTTGAATTATT